>NW_019720162.1:1295355-1336615 GCF_002891405.2 Cryptotermes secundus
CAACGTTTTGAAACAAGGGAGGCAATTCAGAAAGCAGTGCGTCAGTGTCTTCGGATGGCTGGAACGGAATTTTACAGAAGGGGAATCTTCAAACTCCCAGAACGCTGGGAGAAATGTGTACAAAGAAGTGGCGATTATGTGGAAAAATAAAGAAATGTCTGTAGACTGAGGTGGTGTATTTGGTTTGTCAATAATAAAGCATGTTACTTTACAAAAAATTGTTGCTCATGACTTTCAGTACGACCCTCGTACATAGATACGTACTGTACGCATGTATATATCCCCACCCACACACACACACACACACACACACACACACGTGTTCTCTTCCGTTTCTCTTAACGAATTATACTTTCCTGTCTGCTCGCATTAATTTTCACTCGTATGTTTCTCACACATTTGGTAGGACTCCTTAGATGGGGGATCGGTATGTCTCGAGGCCTCTTGACTTCTCACTACAACACTGAAGAAAGGCAGATACACATACATTTCCGAATGGGGATCGAACACACGATCCCAATGTTTGAACGTTTGAACCCAGTATGCGCCTTACACTGCGCGGCCACTGCGATCCTTACGCCTTATTTAGGCCTCTTAATCATAGATCTTAAGTCAGGCTGTTTGTTACGAAATGTTTACATTTAGATATGATTAGTAAACAACTCAAAGGTACTTACTCTTGAAACAACCACGGGAATGAGAAGCGAAACCAAGCAACTTATTTCAGTGACACCGATACAACACGAGTGAGTATTGCTATTTGTTGAGATGTGACGTCGTGTAGCCTGGTAGTTTACCGACGGGTCGCAGGAACGTACTATCTCCAAACAGGATATTGAGAAGAATACTCAGAAGTGGCACTATGCTACAAGCCAGAAGGTCGTGGGCTCGATTCCCGTTGAGGTCATTGCATATTTCAATTGATCTAATCCTTCCAGACGCACTATGGCCCTGGGGTCGACTCAGCCTCTAACAGAAATGTGTACCAGGAATATTCCTCGGCGTAAAGGGCAGACGACGTGTAAGGCTGACAACCTTACCGCCATCTGTGAGTCCAATGCTTAGAAAATGTGGGAGCCTCGATGTCTCATAAACCTATGGGCCTCCACGGCCTGTTATAAGGATAGCTTTGCCTTTACCTTACATCGTTTTAATCCATCATCAAAGGCTAGTACACAAGATCCACTTGAGGGAGCAGGGCAAGGGATTCTGCCATCCCACTTCTGCAGCTAACATAAATGACACTTTGAAGCGCAGTGATGTGTATGAACCCCTTCTGCTTTAACGTTGCAAACTCCAGCCTGCCGCCACAGTGCTATTAACGGCTCTTTTATGATTCTCGGAATAAACAGGAATGATTTCCACGTAAATCACTTACCATATGGTTTTTACAATAGAAAGGCAGTCTCTTTTTCTATAAGTTTGGAAGTGAACAGATGAATGTCATGCTTCGGAGTGCTAATATTTTCAGCAAACATAGCAGAGTCCTTTTCGTGAAGCTGCTAGTCGATCAGGTGGTCAAACTGAGCTTAACGTTCAGTAACGTGTTCACAAGATCCAACCACTGGTTCCTGTCCTCAGCGAGAGGAATGCACCCCACATTCTAATGTCCTCTTTCTTTGTTATCCGTGGTGACACATTCACTTCCAGGCCTCTGGCATGTCTTCGTCATATGGCCGTCCAAGGGCTTCCAACCCTAGGATCGAGTCCCGGCCAACACACTATTGACATGCATCGTNAGGCTGTTTTTTTTATTATCTCTCATGCGTGTGCCACCTTCCTCACCAAACTCTTGATTGATTTGTGCACCCAAATAATATTTGTTGAAAAGTAAAACGTAAAAAAATGTAAAGTTATCCTTGTAACAGGCCATGACGGCTCTTAGGGTTGTAGGAAGTTTCCACAGTATCTAGACAGTCGGCCTACAGATGGCGGTAAGGTTGACAGCCTTACGCGCAGGCCGCCCTTTACCCCCAGGAAAATTCCTGGTACTCATTTCTGTTAGAGGCTGAGTCGTCCCCAGGGCCATAGTGAGGCTGCAAGGATTAGGTCAATTGATAAATCGAATGACATCATCGGGAATCGAGGCCACGACCTTCCAACTTGTAGCATAGTGCCTCACCCAACTACTCTACCGAGCCCCCGAGTAAACCCGAAGTAATCAGACAGAAATTTGCCCCAATTTCCCCATAAATTCTACAAGCAAGGTTTAATTTATTAGACGTAAAGGCTAATTCTAAAATAGATAAGGAAAATGGGGGATCCTTACTTCTTCAGTTGTGGCGCTGAATGAAGTACATGTAACTGAAGGGTGGCTCCGAGTTGATGATTAGAAACCACGCAATAATTTACCTATGTATACGAAACTCGGCGAATATATTGTGCCGTGCCGCCAGTAAGCCCGGACGATAAGTCCATCGCTGGTCAACAGCTATCAATCGTTGCCACGGAAATGAAAGTCTGACAGTGGGGTTTCCACCGTTATAACGAATTGAGGCAGACACGTATTCCCGCGTTCGTTGCATAGCAGTGGTTGAAATTAACCCTTCGACAAGGCATTTCTATTCAGTGCGAGTGCGGGATATAACAATTCGTATCCGACGAGAACTGGGGACACTGCAAGTCGTAGGAGGCGACGAAAAGGGAAGTCTCAAATTTGAGACAGTAAAATATGGTCTCGAGTACCTAGAGTCTCGGACCCGAGAAAGACTGCGCTGGCAAGGACCAGCAGCATATACAAAAGTCACATCCGTCCTCTCGTCAGAGAGGGCGCCCCACAAAAACAAGACAGCAATAAATATCTGGTCATAAGCCCCAGATTGGTGCTTTATGCCAACACAGACTGGCCGACTGACCGTCGGTCGTGAAATGAGACTCAGAGATTCAGACTCAGCTGAGGACAGTTGAGCTCCGAGCAGACGACACTTCACTGAGATTAGCGGTGCCAGAGTGTTGTAACATTGAAGATGAAACATCCGAAGACGTTACAAGTGTGAACGTTGTATTTGTGAGTGTAAAGAGCGATCGTCCAATAAATATTACTTCAAATATTCAAATATTTCTTACCTAGCAAAAACTCGACTATACAAAATTATAGTTTTGCCTGTGGTTCTGTATGGGCGTGAAACTTACTCTCTGACATTAAGGGAGGAACACAGACTGAGGTATATGAGAACAGGATGTTGAGAATATTTGGACTGAAGAGAGATGAAGTGACAGGAGGTTGGAGAAATCTGCATCATGAGAAGCTTCATAACTTGTACTCTTCTCCAAGTATAATTATAATGATCAAGTCAAGGAGGATGAGGTGGACAGAGCATGTAGCACAAATGGGGGAGACGAGGAATGCATATAGGATATTGATGGGAAAGCCAGAAGGAAAGAGACCACTACGAAGACCAAGGCGTAGGTGGGTGGACAATAGTAAAATGGATCTTAGAGAGAAAGAATGGGATAGTGTGGATTGGACTGATCTGGCTCACGATCGGTACCAGTGGAGGGCTCTTGTGAACACGGAAATGAACCTTCGGGTTCCATAAAATGCTGGGAAATTCTTGAGTAGCTGCAGAATTGACGGCTCAAGAAGGGCTCAGCTCCATGAGTAAGTAAGTAAGCAAACACGCGACAATATACAATCCCTTGGGTACACAGGCAGACATGACACTCCATGCACGCGAATGTTAAGCCGACATGGTGGCAGAGACTGCAGCAATTTCCTCACTAACGGAAATTAAGCGAACCGGGCTAGCAGGCGCCTAGCCAGTGTTGCCCAATTTCGTTTCCATCAATAAACCACTTCGGGACAGTTAATTTGGCGCTTCCTACGAAAGAATTACCCTGTATAACAGGTCAGTGGCAAGCAGCAGCATGTGCGTAGACGAAAGGAAGACCAGCCTCCCCCAGTGACTCATGTCTGGGGCCCAGGTTTCTCCATGAAACAGTACAAGTGTCAGTCAACTCCACTTATGTGCCACGTCATCCCTCCGCTGTTACTATTAAGAGCTTCTATATATACATATTCACTCTTCATGTATCAATATGCTGGCTCTTGAGCGTCAAGATAAGGTACTGTACACGTCGCTTCCAAAACGATTCGCAAAACACATTCCCAATACGAGCCGGAGTAGCTCAGCCACGGCTCGATTCTCGCCAAGGGCAAGCATCCACAGAGGCTCTAGGACCCACACAGCCTCCTTTCCAAAGGGTACCGTTGGGTTCTTTCCCCTGGGGCTCTTGTGAACACGGTAATGAACCTTCGGGTTTCATAAAATGCTGGGAAGTTCTTGAGTAGCTGTACAACTGGCGGCTTCTCATGAAGGGCTCAGCTCCAAGAGTGGTGAGCGATTTGACGTATAACAGGCGGCTAGTGGAAGGGGTCATCTGTGGAAAGGGTACCTACGAACGGGAACTCGCTCTACTGCTGCACTGATATCATTAGGAACAATGCGAGACTATGTACAAAGCCAGAGGAATGCTGCATTATACATATGGCAATAAAAGCATAATATATAATAATAAAGAACAAATAATAATTATTAGTTACATCTAGGAGTGTTGAAGCGTTCGTGTTAACTGCGTCAGCCTGGCTAACACATTGAAAAATAAAATAATGCGTGTTAATCCTTGCATTTTTACTGGACTTGTATATTTACAAGTAATTATAGCGCTTCTGCTGATTTACACACTTTCCAAATCACTTCTTCAGTCTGCAGTGTCTTCAACAGCTGTTCTTTGGCAACGGCTTCTAACAGTGGAGATTCTTCAGCTTCATGAGCTCATGTCGTATCTTCACAGCCTCCCGTACAGAACTGCCTGCCAACTATCAACTGAACTGGTTGCCTCAAATCTCTTCTTTATAACTCCTCTGCGCGGAATGCGTAGGCAACGCCCGTTCCCCCCGTTGCCCAGAAACGGGTCTAATACAACCACCCATCTCACGATCACTGCATAGCAACGACTGTTTCCTCGTTGTCTGTTTGAACGTCTTTGCCTAGCAACGGGTCCATAAGCCACACAATTAAAGAAGCATTAAGATCATTGTCTCAATTCGAATGCCGAGTTTGATTGCCCTGTGTATAATATCACTCTTTGGGGAGTTACCGGTAAAACCTTTTGGTCTCTTGTGGATTCCGCCGTAAATTAATTAAATTAACATATAAAATCTATTCTGGTAAGTTCCGCTGCGCTACGATTGCTTCTGATAGCTAAGTCTCACCCGTACACGCGGTAGCGTAGTTGGTTAAAGCACTATGCTACAAGCCGGAAGGCCGCGGATTGCATTCACTGGATTTGTTCAATGAACCTAGTCCTTCCAGCCGCACTATGACCCTGGGGTCGACTCAACCTCTAACAGAAATGGGTACCAGGTATCTTCCTGGGGGTACAGTTGCGGCCGGCGCGTAAGGCTGACAATCTTACCGCCATTTGTGAGCCAATGGTCTAGAAAATGTGGGAGCCTCAACGTCTCAGAACCCTATGGGCCTGCACGGCCTTTACAGGTATAACTTTACTTTACATACTTTTAAATCCCAACCGTAGTGTCAAAATCTCATTGGCTGACTTCTTCCTTCGTTCCCCGAATGAGAGAACGCTGAAATACTAAGAGATATTCCCGAAAAACATGAATATCTGACAGATAAATATCTCTGTCTATTTAATCTTGTGCCTGCCCATTTATTTTACGCATGGCTTTTGACTTCGTCCTTTAGAACCCTACTCTTAGTATCAAGGGAAGCACACTGAGTGCAACGTGCTTCGCAATTCTCTGTGATGGGTCGAATAATACAACACCGTACTTCTTTTGGCTTGTTTTTGACTTCATCCATCGTCTGGTATGTAAAATACAAAAGACCACGACGTTTCGGAGACTGGATCTGTCTCCGTCTTCAGGTGGGTAGGGAAGGATAAACCTACTCAGTTGGGTCCGTTAGAAAGAGCTAGTCTCAATCACTGGACAAACCCCGGTCTGTAGAAAACCTATGAACACCCGACAACCGGTTCCATCAGTGGGAGATAAGAATAAAATCACAGTAAAAGTCCTGTGATTGAGACTGGCTCTTTCTAACGATTATAACTGACTAGGTTTATCATTCCCTACCCACCTGAAGACGGAGACAGATCCAATCTCCGAAACGTCGTGGTCTTTTGTCTTTTACGTACCAGACGACGGATGAAGTCCAAAAGAATTACAATATCCTGACGATGGATGAAGTCCAAAAGAATTACAATATCCTGACGATGGATGAAGTCCAAAAGAATTACAATATCCTGACGATGGATGAAGTTCAAAAGAATTACAATATCCTGACGATGGATGAAGTTCAAAAGAATTACAATATCCTGACGATGGATGAAGTTCAAAAGAATTACAATATCCTTTCAAGTCTATCTATACAACACTGATTACTCTGACCCCTTCACAAGATGGGTCCGAGTGAAAGTTGTCGGTATCATGACCGGAGTTCGACCTTGGTCCTCTCATTTGGGTCCACTTGACTGAACCGTGAAACACTCAACTGCCAAACATTCAAGGGCTTCCCTCTGTGCCCTGGATTTGGCAAACACTTCTGAAAAACTCACGCTCTGCGCTGGAAGTGTCTATTAGAGTTTATCTTGTATCTGGGCCAAATCATTCAAACCCTGTCACAGCAGGTCAAGTTGAAACGGAAAGAAAAGTGTTACTACTGAACTTTATAATGACATCAAGGTGCTTTGTAGTCAAGCGAGGAAAAGATATTAGGTGCTTTTATCGAAGTTCTGGTTTCATAAATAACATCCAATAACAATTCTTCTATTCAAAAGTACAGCACAGTGAACTGTGGACTGGAACCACGGCCAGTCACCATACCGACTAACATTACACATATTCTATTGTTAACCCTACTAGAGCAGTTTACCGCCAGTCAGTTCGTCTTGGCGCCAAGCCCCTTGAGGCACACGACCAGAAATTGTTTTTCCAACCGAACCCTTGCGGTAATAGTCCCTAATATTTATATGACGAGAGGATGGGTTTCTCTTTTATGAATATCTTTTCTTTTTTTTTTTCTGTGGCGCTACAGCCCCAATTTGGGCCTAGGCCTACCTCCATGAAACTCTCCGTTTCACTTCGGTTTACTAGATCTTACACATTCGGTAAGAATCCTTGGGCGAGTGATCAGCTCGTCGCAAGGCCTCTACCTGTAGACAAACATAGAAAAACGCACACAAACATCCATGCCCTGAGTGGGATTCGAACCCACGATCCCGGCTTACGAGCGAGCGAAGACAGTGCATGCCTTAGACCGCTCGGCTACCGTGACCGGCATGAATATCTCCCACCCCTACCAATTACTGGTCAGCTATACTTATTTATGCTTCACTCACACGCTATTTCTATTTTCTGCCATAGCTCTCTATTCTTGCATCTTTCTGTCCTATTGCCCACTTCCGCATCTATATCGCCACCTCATGTTCAAAATTTCGTCTCTCCTAATCTCTGTTACTTCACACGTCAATACGTGGTTCTGATCTTCCCCTTTTCTACGTGAGGAGCAAATCCCCTGTTCACTGTTTCTCCTAATGCCCTCAATTCTCCAAACTCCTATTTGCACTACAGAATTCCTCTCCGGGCCTCTCCTTCATGCATTTCTGTATACCGTGAAGGGTCACATGAAACACATAGATACGCACAAGTAAAATGCACAATTCTCCAAATGCCAAAGCAGTGAGAGGAGGGGAGGGGGGCACCTAGTACCCTCTTAAACTTGCACATATAGGAACAGTCAATGGTCTTCCGTCGAAAGCGCCCCAAGAATACCGAAATCTCTTATTCTCGTCAAAAATTAAAGGAAGCGTCTTCCTGTGTTATTTGTCAACACAACATTAGTTCCAACAGATAGGATTTCTGTCTAACAGGGCATGTTCGTGTACATATGTACCATACAATATACTCGTACATTATCTATAGTGATTTACATAGCAGGATGTAATTAATATAAGATACAATTATAGTTTCCATGCGGTGGGCTCAGACTGAGTCCACTTGGTACGTCGGCCACTCTTTGTCCTAACGTACGAGCCCCAGATGACAGATGAGTATAGAGCACTTGGTGGAATGAGAAATGCCAGGGGAAACCGCATTACTCGGAGTAAACCTGCCTAATGCCACTTTGTGCACCACAAATCCCACATGACCTGACCTGGGATAGAACTCTCATAGCCGCGTTGGGAAGCTGACAACTAACCACCTGCACTATGGCAAGTCCCATTAATATAAAATTTAAGTGTAATTTGCCTTGAGGGCACGCGGTAGCGTAGTTGGTTGAGGCACTATGCTACAAACCGGAAGGTCACGGGTTCGATTCACCATTCGATCATTGTTTCCTTTCAGTTGGCCGAATCCTTCCAGCCACACTATGGCCCTGAGGTTGATTCAGTCTCTAACAGAAATTAGTACCAGTAATCATCCTGGAGACGCCTGTCACAGTAGCCGAGCGGTCTAAGGCATGTACTGTCTTCGCTCGCTTGGAAACCGGGATCGTGGGTTCGAATCCTGCTCAGGGCATGGATGTTTAGTTTGTGTGTGTGCGTTTTTCTGTGTTTGTGTACAGGTAGAGGCCTTGCGACGAGCTGATCACCCGCCCAAGGAGTCCTACCGAATGTGTAAGATCTAGAAAAACCGAAGTGAACGGAGAAGTTCATGGAGGTAGGCCTAGGCCCACTGGGGCTGTAGTGCCAAGGAAAAAAATCATCCTGGGGGGGGGGGGTAAGGGCAGCCGGCGCATAAGGCTGACAACTTTCCCGCCCTGTGAGCCGACTGTCTAGCAAATGTGGGAGCCTCGACATCTCACAACCCTATGGGCCTCCACGGCCTGTTACAGGGAGATATTTACCTTCTTATACGAGCATAATTTGCCTTACTGTCGAGCTCACTTCTGATGGATGAATCTGCAATCAAATTGTTTCTGTCCCTTCTGCAACCGATCGCAATTAAGAAAAGAAGAAAGCGTCGACTGACTTTATACAGCCTACAGTTCAAATCTGTTTCGTCCTCTAAAAGCAGTGCTCTATCAGGAAACGGCTTTGAACAATATATTAATATTCAATACGCTGAGGCCTATTGGATTTTCTTTTAATGTGTACAGTAAGACTCAAATAGTAAGCGGCCTCCGTAGTCTAGAGGTAACGTTCCCACCTCATGACTCGTAGTACGCGGGTTCAAACCCGGCGGACGTCGTGGAATTTTTAAGGGCGGAAAAATTCATGGAACAAGTCCTCCGGGAGGGACTTTAAGCCGTGGGTCCCGTGTCGTAGCTTTACGGCACATAAAAGAACCTCATATCTCCTAAGGAGGTCACTGAGCCAAATTCAAGGACATTTCCCGCCCAACAGTAGTCTCTAACGCCTCTGATAGATGGGGGAAGCATTATAGATACCGCCAAGCCAGTAGAGGCCGAACTCGCTGGCTTGGTCGGGACTGATGGTAAGCACCAGTATCGGTAGGGTATAGAGACTGGTAGAATTTCATAGAGGGAAGCACAATAGATCAAACTGATCTCGGTGCATGGGGAAACCCACCCTCTCTAAATAACTAACTAACTAACGAACTAAGACTCAAATAGTAAAGACTTAAACAATGACTGCTTATTAATTCAATATCCACTTCCGTCTTCTCACCAACATACAATAAACCCTCTAACCCTGAGTAATTAGGGAAGAAGTCATCCGGATTAAGCGATAATCCGGATTAGTAAAGTAAAATGCACTGCAGAGCATTTATTTAAAAAACTATAAGAAGACAATAGATTTATTCATCGATAGAAGACTCAAAAGTTGTACCTGTTTCTGAACGGAATAATGCAGATTTGAAACAACTGTCAAGTTTTGTCCTAACTGTCATGTGTCCTTCAAGCCATACTGTGAACAGCATTTTCCATATTTCGATCCGGATTAGCTAGGGTTTACTGTACGCACTAATTAATTTAATTCGCTTAGTGGGGGGGTGGAGTCAAACTGGGTCCACTCGGCACGGCAGCCACTCATTGGCCTATTGTACCTTCCCCAGGTGATTATGATGATGGAGAATTGGTGAAATAAAGATTGGCAGGGGAAACCGAAGTATTCGGAGAAAACCTACCCCAGCGCCACTTTGTCCACCACAAATCCCACTTGACCAGACCCGGGTTTCAACCCGAGCCGCCGCGGTGGGAAGCCAGCGACTAACCGCTTGAGCTATGGCGCGGCCCTACTGTACACACTAAGTAACTGCCAACAAATGTATGCGAATTCAATTTTTGTGTATCAGAAGGGAAGTGGACCCTATGCATTTATAATTCCAAACGCCGCATGCCGTTCTTAAGCGTACACTGAAAACTTACATAAAATTGTTTATGGTTTATATAAATATGACGCAAGTACTCATATAGAGTCAAATGGTAAGAAGTTTAGTGTGTCATGACTTGAGAAGAATGTGAAAGACGCCTGAATTTCACTGGATGTATCAAGTGGAAACCATGAAAACCTCAGATCAGGATAACTGGTCTTCAGGCAGATTTGAACGCAGGACATCAAGAGTGTTACCCACTCGCTTTGCCACCAGCCTGGGGTCAGAGGGGATGTAACCAGCCATACATACATATATACCCACATAAACACACTGCAGCTTTCGCCGCAAAAAAAAAAAAAAAAAAAAAGGGAGAGAGAGAGAATATGAAAGCTTTCCGTTTCTTAGCGTTTTTGTTTACCCCCCNNNCCCCGATCGATAAGCCCGTTCCTGGTGATCACATGTGAGTGGCATAGCACACAGGATACCTATCAGCACAAAATATTACATATGGAGGGATGCACTATTAACAGTGGAACTTGTTCTGTTTGCAGAAAAGCTTTACGCAGTCAGCAATCAGCATGGCCTTACTATTACTCTTAAAATATCTCCCAAATTCAACGTCATCTGCTTCAGATGTGTCCTCCTTCTAGTTCAACGGCAACCAGATGCTCTCCTCCAAGGAATAAAGCGGCTGTAGCGTATAGCTAATCACTTACCTCGAGTTTACTAGTGTGGAGTTTTACCTCAAAGTCTCCATACGTCGTCATGGCATTCTGCATGAGCACAGGAAAACTTTATCCTTTCTTTCACTGGGGCGTTAAAATATTAGCACAAATTTTCAGTTTGGCACGCACTATTACATATACTCAAAGAGAATGCCGAAATTCTAAACAAAAAAGGCTCTTAATACATAAAAATGGCGACGTAAAACGCATGTACCCCATTAATCACAGCTTTTATTCAAAATCTTTTTCGACGTATCAAAAGGGCTCTATTCTTTTATATTATGGCTCTACAGCCCTTTGTTGGGGTCTTGGCCGCTTTTTCACTTTCTTGATCTATACACAGTCGGTAGGACTCCTTGGACGGGGGATTAGCCCATCGCAAGGCCTATACCTACATGCAGAACAACAGAAACAGAATGAACGCACACAGACATTCATGCTTCGAGTGGGATTCGCACCCACGATCCCGGTTTTCGATCGAGCTAAGACAGTTCACGCTTTGGAGGGCGCGGCCAGTGTGATTGGCAAGAAACATCTATAGACAGTAATAAATGTAATACTATTAATGTACTGGCAACAGACTCCACGCGCATCTCAGTCTCCGCTGATAATCACCTCTGTCAACAAAGGATCTGTCTGCAGTTATGTAAACATCATGTACGGTGAAGGCTGCGAAATTGCGAACAGCGTAGTTACAAGAAGCATTAAGCGGCCTCCGTAGTCTTGAGGTAACGTTCCCACCTCATGACTCGTAGTACGCGGGTTCAAATGGCCGGCGGAGGTCGTCGAATTTTTAAGGGCGGAAAAATTCAGGGAACAAGTCCTCCGGGAGGGACTTTAAGCCGTGGGTCCCGTGTCGTACCTTTACGGCACGTAAAAGAACCTCATATCTCCAAAGGAGGTCACTGAGCCAAATTACGGACGTTTCCCTCCCAACAGTAGTCTCTAATACCTCTGGTAGATGGTAGAAGCATTATAATGCTTATAACGCCCAGCCAGCGAGATTGGCTTCTACTAGCTNAAGCATTGGTTCTTATACATCACCTCCTCACCGAAATATTATCAACTTCCATACTTTTGTACATATTTCTTTTCCCATTTGTATCAAAACTGCTGTCACTCCCAAGATTCTTACAGAAATCTGTACAACACTTCTCTTCCAGATACGACTATGATTTTTTCAAAACGATTAAATAATTACTGTGACCCGTCTCGGACCGCCCCTGTGGTCTAGTGGCCAGAGTTCCTGGCTACAGATCCAGAAGTCCCGGGACCGATTCCCGGCGCTATCAGATTTTCTGAGAAGTAATGGGTGTGGAACGGGGTCCACTCAGCCTCGTGATGATAACTGTGGAGCTATTTCAAGGAAATAGCGGCTCCGGTCTACATAACCGAAATTAACGGCCTTGGGGATCCGTTGCGCTGACCACCCAACATCCTTTATCCGCTAAGGTTGACACTAACTTCGCCGACAAGCGGCGATCGCTCAATCGGTATAGTTCGCTTGCGGACTAAAGCCACAGAGTTTTTGATGTTGTTGTGATCCGTCTCAAAAAACTGGAAGACATCAGATTTTGGCCCCCGGAATACTTATCTTTTCGTGTTGTCTTCTTTCATGTTCAGAAATATTTCTTATTCTCGTTTTGATAGTCTCCGTATACAGGAAAAAAAAACTTCAGAATATTTCCAATCGCAGGGAGCTAATACACAAGAACCAGATTACGTACTCTAACACAGAACCATCTTTCCATACGCGTCTGCTGCCTGGCAAAAGTTTATGATTACACATTTCAAGAATGCAATTAACTATTTCACCTACCTTCCGACATGAAAGCGCCAGGAATGGTTCGCTTGTTCCTTTGCGTATCTATCGACGCAGTGAAGAGAGCAGAGAAGTTTAGCGGCCAAATGTTGGCACTGTTGTTGATCTCTCACGCTGCTAGTTCTGTTGCTGATGTTCATATACTGAGTGTAATATCCTCCTGATGGCATATTGCCCACACTTCCACGTTTCACAAACTCCAGCATTGCATCAAATGTTCTTTTACAATATCCCAGTTTACACACGCATTGCTAATCAGTTCATTAAGTAACACAGCGCAAACCACGCTTCCACTGTACTACTCATCACAGTCCACTTTGGCAATAAGACATACATTCACATTCTGTTGACTGCGAAGCTTAATTTCTCGGTCTGACGGTTATTTCTTCTTCGGTTTTGCTTCCAGAAGATCAATTTCTCTGTAACATCTAATATGAAGCACCGTATTGTCATAACATTCTTTTGAATCGTTCGGCCATTTCCGTTCTAAACACTTAAAATTCCCATAAATAATTTTTCTATACAAAACGCCATTTACATGCAATCTGACCAATATCTACGATCAGCACAGGTGAACTTCTGGCTAATTAGTTCTGCTTTAAGTAACTACGAAGTCACGGGCACAGGCAGGGCGGGGGGCAAGCCATGCATCTGCCCACACCCCGGAGGTTTGGAAACAACAAGAATTGAAATAAACGACGAAACACCAAAACCCAAAATTAACAATGATCACATAATTATTTCTCTATCCCGAATATTTTACGGCAGACGTTCTCAAATTCTGCGACTCGCGAACCCCAAAATTAGTACATAAATCTAAGCACCTCCCCCTACCCACAATCTCTGCTGGTTAGATAAACGCCAAGTTCTGCGCACTAATGCATGTCCCTATCAGGCTGTATGGTGACAGCAGAACCTAAATAGCTTTACAGCCTCTCTACACCTACAGTAAGCTATAAAATGTTCCTGTACAGTCACGTATAGTGCAGTTCTGCACACTGTTGCAGGTCCCTATCAGGCCGTACGGTGACAGCAGAACCTAAATAGCTTTACAGCCTCTCTACACCTACAGTAGTCTATATAACGTTCCTTTACAGTCACGAAAAGTGCAATTCTGCACACTGTTGCAGGTCCATATAAGGCTGTATAGTTACAACAGAACTTAAATAGCTTTATAAGATCTGTACATCCCCAAATCCTGTGTAAGTTCCTGGACAGTCACGATGAAGCAAGCCAAATATGTTTCTAGCTGCAGCTTTATTTTCCCAAAGTATCTACCTGATACCTCTCTGACTTACAAGTGTGTGCGCAGATAACACCACTTATTAAATAATTGTTAGACTTCCGTGACCCGCCTTGCCTACCAGTCTGAGAATTCACGCTGTAGGGCGACCGGTACAAGCAAGTCGTGGGCAGATTTTGTGGTTTCGAGCGTAAGGAATCTGAACATATACCGCCGAATGGCATGACGGTTACTGACGTGGAATGAGGAGGCGTGGCCTGATGTGATACTGTCCCGAGAGTAGCCTGCAGGAACTTGGAATTGGCGAAAATAACCTCAGTCAGGACAGCCAGTCTGCAGACCCTATATCTGAAGAAGTGATCCCCGAAAGACGAAGGTGTGGCATCCACTACAGCGCGACGTTCGGTTATGATCTCGTGGCTTTGAACAGTATGACCACATTGACACTTATTCTGGAATGTGACGTCGAATAGTATAATAGAAGTTTTGCCGACGTTTCGGAAGAACGTATTGCCTCCAATGTCAGGGTCAAAGATTGGGCCAGACACGCAACCACACAGAAGAAAGAAGATTTGAAGACGGCAGCAGTACAATCTTCAGAACTGTCAGCAAACTTCTATGACGTAACATCCCAGGAGATAACAGGGCCTACTATTCACAGCCATCGTGTGACAGCACACACATGACAAACACAACAGATGTTTACCATGAAATGTAAACGGAAAAGGTGCTGGAACCGGATACTAAATTCATGGAGCTGAGACGTTCTTGGGAAGCCGCCAGTTGTGCTGCTACTCAAGAATTTGAACACTTTATGGAATCCGACTGTTCATTACAGTGTTCATAACAGCCATCCACTGGACCTTATCCTGAGCCAGATCAATCCATTCCATACCACCACATCCTATCTAAGATCCATTTTAACATTATCCACCCACATACGTCTTGGTCTTTCCCACCAATATCCTATATGCATTCCTCGTTTCCCCATTCGTGCTACATGCCCTGTCCATCCCATCCTCCTTTACTTGATCATTCTAATTATACTTGGAGAAGAGTAAAAAAATTATGAAGCTCCTCATGATGCAGTTTTCTACAACTTCCCGTCACTTCATCTCTCTTCGGTCCAAATATTCTCCTCAACACCCTGTTCTTAAGCACCCCCAGTCTATGTTCCTCCCTTAATGTCAGAGACCAACTTTCACAGCCAGAGGAACAATATATTGCATGATTATTTTATAATGTCTTGCAATTGTTACTGCAGTCCTGAGACTCAATTTTCACTTTCATAAACTGAACAAGCACCCAAATAGCGGTATAGGCCTCTCGTTACAAGATTCGTGAATTCACTGAAGGAAAACATTTCTGTGTGCTGACAACAGGTATGCTGTAACAGTACACACCAACCCTGTCATATGACCGGCTGTCTTACTGCGTGAGTGCAGAGCCTGTAGCCCACCTGTCGCCATGAAGCAGTGTACTCCTGAGCAGCGCCATTCTCCAACCCATTTTTCCCATTGGCCAGAATCGGGCTCCCATCCCCACGGTTTTTGGGCCACATGATCACTTCCATTGAATCTGCTTATCCGAACCGATTCCTAAATCTGCACACTTCAACCCTGAAGGCGGTCGAAGCATTTCCCTCCGAAACGTCAATACCAGACGAATATACTACACGGTGTTACAAACCAGAGGAGCATAATATATATACTTGTATCTCTTTATTAGTGTCACTCCGTGGTCTAGAATGCATGGGTGTCTATATGCCATACACCTGTTCGTGGAGTGGTGCTTGGGCGCAGGGTCTTCAACTCGCAGCTTTCGAAATCTTAAGACATAATGAAACAAATCGCTGGCCTGTAGTGCTATAACCGCTGAATGCATTTTCGCTGCCACTCTCGGAACACAGGCGCGAGGTAACCAGGTGGGTCTCACTGACTCACGAACCAGCTCACCTAGTACAGGTTAAAAACGCTATATAAGGTACACGTTTGTTGAATGAAATGGCACAGACAATACCCAACAAACAAATTAACGATAATGCCCTTGGTTCATTGCTTCCTGTATCCCAGCACTGGAGGGAAACGTGCAAAAGTGGCATAACAAATAACTAACCTTTTGTGAGACTTCCTGAAGCTAACAGTACATGACAGGATTCGAGAGTGTAGTCCAAGGAAACATGACACACCGAAAGGTTATCTTTTTTGTTGGACATTTCACGGCGTTTTCAATATCGTAGGCCATATAACGTCGAACTGTAGAATAACAGATAACTAATGAACAGAAAAAGATTCTCAATGAAGCGTTCGTGCAGCAAGCGCGGTACCATTCCAGTAATTCCTTCGAGTGACTGGGGAAAGCCATGAGAAACCTCACGAGAGCTGGTATCCCGTCCACGATTGGACACGGACATCTACCGCCTGCATCAACTTGTCCAGTTAACAAAAACGAACACATTTAAGTAACAGTCGTGGCGAACTTTAGATCTCCGAAGGACTAGGCTTGGTAGCTTCAGACACGTCTATATCTCATCTTTCAGGCAGAGATAAAATTACGTTTCGCCTTCTTCCGAATAACTGCCAGGATAGCGCAGTCAGTGCAGGGACTGGCTATGGGCTGGACGACCAAGTGGTTGGAGTTGGAGTGCCGGTAGGGTCAAGAGTTTTCTCTTCTTTAAGTTGTCCAAACAGGCTTTGGAGTCCACCCAGCCTCGTATCCAATGGGTACTGGGGACCCTTTCCAAGGAGGCAAAGCGGAAGGGGCGTGAAGCTGATCACTCACCTCCAACTAGTGCCGAGGTGAAGGAAACGTGGATCTATACATTCACTTCCTCATACGCCTTCATGGCGTAGTGCTTACGAACAACTTTGCCTTCATCTTTTACTCTTCCGAGTACAACAGCCCGTTCTGAATGGTCGTTTGCTTCTGAGGGGCCTCGAGAAGGAGGTCGGGAATTAATATGACGTTCGTGGGAGACAAATTATAACGCATTCTGCTTCTAACTAAGACGAAATTGTACTCTTCTTCAGCCAGGATTCTGAACGCTAACATCTCTATTCTTCGATTTAACAGACTCAGCCCTTTCTCTTCTTCTGCCTTGAAATTCCTTCTAAAATCAGAATCCTTAAATACGAATATTTGGTAGAACTCTCTGGGAGGGAGGCGGGTCCATTGTAAGGCTCTTAACTACACAGCGTAACACTAAAAGGGCCCGAAATCGCACCTGCCTTAGAACGCGCGGACAGTGTTAGTAACTAAATTATAGAATAACTGTTAACGCCGTTCAGTGTGATTCAAGTTGTAGATATCAACTGCCTTTACAAGTTTCGGTCAGCTGTGACCATCTTCAGAAGGCATAAGATCAACATGTTCAGGAAATATTATTACAAAGTTGGTAATATATATATTTAAAAGCTTTTATATAAAAGTTATTTACAAATTATTTGAATTCAAATCTTATCAGTGTCTAATATTTAAGATCTTGAACCGATATGGTTCGTGTCCTTGTGTCTCTTCTGTTAAAACGGAAAGTTGGGGTGTTATTTGAAGTCCTCAGAAATCCTCGCACTGATGGTCTCTTCTTGGCTTGTTATGGTTCTGCAATTATATTACGGGAATTTTATATATATTTATTTATATTGTGACGGTTCGCCTCTGTGATCTAGTGGTCAGAGTTCCGGGCTACAGATCCACAGGTCCTGGCTGGATTCCTGGCGCTACCAGATTTTTTATGAGACGTAGTGGATCTGGAACGGGGTCCACTCAGTCTCGTGGTGATAACTAAATAGCTATTTCAAGGAAATAGCGACTCCGGTCTAAAAAATCGAAATTAACGTGGGATTCATTGCGCTGACCACGCGACACCCTCTATCCGCAAAAGTTGGCACTAAAGCCGAAAAGCGGTCGCTCGGTCGGTATAGCTCGCTTGCGGACTAAAATCACGGAATTTGTATATATATTGTGACGTGCAGCCAGGAAGGCCGGAAGATAATACGTCCATCAATTGTCAACGGTTAGCAATTCCTTGGCACCAATGCCTAGGAAATCGTTGCCCCGGAGATGAATCTCTAACAGTGAGATTTCCACCGTTATTTGTAACGAAATGTATTCCCGCGGCAACAAGGGATTCGTTGAACAGCAGCGGGCAAAACAAAACCCTTCGACAAGGTGTTCCCCAGTCAGTCCGAGTGTAGGATATAACATTCCAACTTCGACAAGAGATCAGTCAGTTTAGCTTCGACGAGAGCTAAGGACAGTCGAGCTCCGAGCAGAGCATAAGACACTTTACCGAGATTAGCGGCGCCAGAGTGCGAATAATTGTATTTGTGAGTGTAAAGAGCGATTGTCAAATATTCGTCCAAATCCGACACCCACATAAATTTTCTGGTCGCGTTGCCTAGGAAAATTTACGTGCGTCTCGAAGGGGTCAGTACTCCCCCTTGGAGAAACCACGCATCAACTGCATTGATCCGTTTGTGTGGGACGGAATCTTGGATCCCGGATAGCCAGGGTTAAAACACGATAGAGTAACCCACTGAAGCCTGATATACTTCCAAATAATTGTTTATTCTGAGAATCACACAGAATCCATAAGCACACTCTCTGGACAAAATTCAGGGCCTGTTTAATGGTATACAAAGTGGTACCTACAGTTACCAATGTATTTTAATGGGTCAATGATGTACTACAACTGAGATTTATGGACTAACGGATCACCACATTAAACACGGCCGCTCGATAGAATACTGAAGTGGTCTAGCCATCCGCTTGCTTGATCCAGTCAGGTGTGAAGAACCCCCTCACAGACACGCCCTGCTGTTATCGAGGCCCGGAAACGACTGTCCAAATCATACAATCATTCCATTATTATCAGAAACTCTATAAATGAAGACCCAACGTGTACAGATGAATCAGCACCACTGAAAGACGTGTTATCATCGGACGACCGGACGACAATGAAATCACTGAGGTACTAAACACATACAGAAACTTGTCCCCTCTATCACGACGCTGTTTGCAAAAAAAAAAAAAAAACTACTCCCGTAACAATCCATGAAGGCCCGTAGGGATGCGAGACGTCGAAGCTCCCACATTTTCTGGACAATCGGCTCACAGATGGCGGTGAAGTTGTCAGCCTCACGGGCCTGCCGCCCTTTACCTCCACGAAGATGGCTGGTAGTCATAGCTAGACTATATAGAGTTGAATGAAAGGACCTAACAGATTAATGATGAACTGGTGACGATTTTGGAACGGAATGCTGGTGGTCTGAGTTTCCCTGTATATTCTGAGAAAACCATGAAAAACTTCAATCACGATACTTGTTGCCCGAACGAGTATGAGTTTACAGTTTTGCCGCTACGCTTTGTATCAGGAAGGCTTCTACCAGTTTGGCGTCATGTCGTTTCCATGGTAACCAAATGGATCTCTTGAGTTATGCAGGGATCTGAGATTCCAACAGCCATGGCTATGAGGAGTACCATCTTCCGGAATAGAACGCCGTATAGTCCCTTGAAAGTCAAGCGATGTTACGACAAAACGTATCGGCTCTATCTCCAGGGTGAAGAATAAGCCGAGCATGAAACCAGCGTTGAAATGTTCGTGGCAAGCAGAGCTCGTTTCAGAGCTTCCACGTTGATTTCTTCAAGAGACGTTTCGGATGAGCATATCAACTAAATTTTCGGGGTCGAAGAATAATTGCTGTCGACTATGACTGACAAATGACAGACCCGACCTCTCGTCAGAGAGGGCGCCCCACATGGACAGGACTGTAACTTTCACTTAAAAAGTAATATCTGGTCATGAGCCCCAGCAGGGGCTCGACACCAAAAGACAGACTGATTGACCAAAGTCAAAGTCATGTTGCGACCAACGGTCGGTCAGTCTGTCTGTCTGGGTGTGGAGCCCCGGCTGGGGCTCATGACCAGATATTACTTTTTAAGTGAAAGTTACAGTCCTGTCCATGTGGGGCGCCCTCTCTGACGAGAGGTCGGGTCTGTCATTTGTCAGTCATAGTCGGCAGTATTAGTCCATTGTCGCTATGTACACTGACTGACCGTCAGTCGCAACATGACTTTGATGAGATCCAAGGAGAGGGGGTAGAGAAAGAAACTCGATCCGAACCAATGGGAAGAAACAGAAAAAAGAACGCCCCTTATAAGGGCACAGTGGTTTGTCGTCACAGTTCGGAAACGGTAGAGTGGTGAGAAACGGATCTTTCCTGGAGTACAATGTCGTTTTAAAGATAAAAGTAAAACTGTGTGGCATTCAGACCAAATCATCCACAAAATTACACTCTGTCATAAGCCAGAAAACCACAATTGCGGCAACAACAACTTTGATAACCTCAAGACAACTATTTTAATATTATCTCATCTAGGCACGTGTCATCTACTGATCTTTAACACTGAGACTTTCCAACCTAGACCAGATTATATGTTATATGGTTCCCGCAAGAGAGCTCTGTCCATCAATGATTTCTTTCGTCTAACTAACGAAACAATTCCAAATAAAGAGTTCCAAATGGGAAGCTTTTCCTTACTTAACTTCCTTGATATTCCTCTGTTAGTTCGCGTATCCAACCCCTCAAGTACCGGGACGGATGTTTATCTTAATGCACACTGCGTAACGGCGGAAGTAAGACACAATGGTAGGCCCTACACCCCAGCATTCACATGGAGTAAAAGGTAAAAATATCCCTGTTTATTTCGGCGCCAAGCCATGAAGACGTATGGGGGAACTGAGGTAGGAACACATTCATATCTTCACATATTACGCCCATTTAGCCTTAGAATCAAACGAATGTGATATCAGGCCACCAAAAGGTCCCCATCATTACAGGATTATACGAAAAGATGCCTACTCTCACAAGCGACCTCCATTGCCACTTTGGCCGTCGATCGTCTGCGAGCCGACCATGGGGACCGGCAGGTAGGGAGGCGGGAAAACTAGGCATTTACCACTTCCCCTGGATTTTTAAAAATATGAAGTTCTTGGAAGAACTGATAGCCTACTTTTCTTCGGTGAGACAAGGACCGCATACAAAACGACGCCTCCAAGAATTATTTTGTTCTGTCACCACGTAAACTTTTTCTGTGCCGTTGCCTAGCAATGATGGGGAATACACATACAGAGAGACTGATGGGAGGAATTTATAAAGTTGAGATTGGCTCAAGTGGAATCATATTGTAGCGTGTAGATTCGTTATTATATAACGACCGCGAGATAGGCAAATATATCAGTACCCGTTTTACGCAACGGCTCGGTAATCACGTTCCCGATGCAACGAATATGCGCGCAACAATAGAGGTAATGTTGGAAACTGCGCTCTCTATTCGGTTCGTGCCGAGGGGTTATAAGAAAGACAATTTTGGCAACCAAGTCAGTTCCGTATGGAAGTCTGAAGCAAGAATAGTTTAGCTGGAAGGGGGCCGCTGTTCAGAAAGGACCTGAGGCCGGAAGCATAAAATAGCCCCTGTTAGGAGCCGTTACTAGGAAACGTCTAGTAACAGACTAAGGACACTAGGCTGTAGGCTCTAGTGACGTGTTAAGTATCTAAATCGGCGACAGTGTTACAGTTATTTGTAGTAACGACCTGTAAGTGATCAATAAATCCAATTATCCAAAACCCCGTCTATAGTCATAAACATGCTACGTGACAATATGCATGCCTAGTTTCATAAAAAAAAATTGTCCAACCATTCGAAAGTTAATAGGGGGGATATACAGTTGCACAAACATAGCCAGTATGGAGATAGCACAAGTGTGCTTTCATACTTAAAAAGAAAAGAAAGTAGGCTACAAAAACCAAATTTTTCAAAAAGAATGACTGATCAAATATTAATAGCAGAGACTAACACTTTTTTTTTAAAAAACTGTGTTTATATTCTCAATATTCTACGGCAGGGATGGGTAAAATATGGCACGCAAAGATATTGTGAAAAACTGCCTATAATACGTGGTATTGTTTTTAAGTCACATCAACCCTTCTTGAGTTTTTTCTTTCTTTTTAGGAACTGCAAGCGACGCTGTCTGTCACACCCGTCCCGTGAGTAATGGCATTCATTGCGCACAGTATAAGATTTGAGGGCGGTAGCGTAGTTGGTTGAGGCATGATATTACAGAAGGTCGTGGTTTCAATTCCCGATGAGGTCATCGGATTTTTCAATTCAACTAACCCTTCTATCCGCATTATGGTCCTGGGGTCGACTCAGCCTCTAACAGAAATGAGTACCAGGAATTTTCGTGGGGGTAAAGGGCGAGCCGCTCGTAAGGCTGACAACCTCACCGCCATCTGTGAGCCGACTGTCTAGAAAATGCGGTGATGTCTTTCTGGAAGTAAAACACTTAACCACCCTAAGCCAGCCTTTCGGTTATAATGTTCGTCCACCCCTCCTATGAAGCAATCAGTAAGAAGTTCTAAACGGCTCGAAAGTTTGTTTGGTTGCCCCCCCCTCACCCCGGAAAATAGGTAGGCTGCTCCCATGGATGTTTCGCCACGTAGTCAGTGTCACTAACAACGGCGTCACATTCCAGGCGACAGTAACCCTAAACGTCGCCTTGCACGACGGCACGACCCAGTTACATTACTAATATGGTTCGTCGCCCGCTTCCCACCGCGGCGGCCCGGGTTCGATCCCAGCTCAGGTCATTTGGTACTTGTCATGGACAAAGTAGCACTGGGACAGGTTTCCGAGTACTTCGGTTTCCTCTGCCAATTCTCATGTCACCAAATGCTCCATACTCATCTATCATCAGGGGCTGGTAAAATTGGCCAATTAATGGCCGACGTACCAATTGGACTCTGTCTCATCCCACCCCAAGATACGGATACATACAAAACTTCGGTTTCTTCATTGACAAATCCTCCTTTACAAACTAAACATGGTTACAAAACATTACTTTGTACACAATCCCCGCCCTTCCCAAAGACTTAAAACCCACTATCCTCGGCCTCTAAAATGGATCATGTTGTTTCCTTCAGTAGTCACGAATTATGCGAATTGAATTGTTGCAATTAAAAATAATATAAATTCTCGGTTTCCAATAATGTGAAGCCCAAAAAGTTCAGTAATAATCAATTCCTAAGAGAATACTTGTCTTTGAATTGTCCGAGGTCTTCAAGAACGCAGCCTCGCATAAAATGAGACCGCACTATATAGCATTACGAACTGAAATGGGGTTGACGCATTTTAACCTATGCAGTTGAGTAAGCATCTAAACCCTGAAACGTTTATCTAAACAATACTTTTAAAGCATATTCCTACCTTACAGAAACACACTGCGTCTCTATTACAAACATCAAACCGCTTATTGCTGTTTACGAAAATAATCACTGTTTATTCTGACGAAACATGCAGGAGTTTCCGTATGTCTGTGGGCACATACAACGTCCACGAAACATTTGTGTGCATAATATATTAAGAAACAAAAAATGGAACGCGCTAGAAGTACGTTACGTCATTAAGTTCCTGGTGTTTTTGGTAAACACTGTCGACCTACAGAAACTGGCACTGTGTCACAAGAGTTTCAATAGCACTGGGACATAACTTCCCGCTAAAAGCTGTATGATACACCATTTCTGGAGACAACTTCTGCAATATGCACTCGTATGTAAATAGACAGTTTATAAATTAGAATCTCCACATCCAGATCAACGTGTATCTGCACACAAACTGTACATCACATTCGAAAACACAATGTTTCTTCACATTACACTGCGTATGCAATGTGTAGGCGACAGAAGCACATAACCTACAACGAACTGCACTCACAGAGTCTCAACAGGCAACTGCACGCAGAACGCCGCCTCGATGTCTCTGAATCGGATTTGGACCTGCTGCTAGCCTTACCTACAGCATCTTAAAACCAATGGAGGACGCCCCTTCCTCTCTCTCGCTCTCCTTCTCTCCCTCTCTCCACAGTACTACACAACAAAAAGCATCGCTCGCACCAAAGTGAAGGTCACCGGGCTCTGGAAGCTTTCATTCATCCGTGCAAACGCTGTGCCAAAAAGCAGGGATGACAAAAACATCAAAACAATCAGGTTTTGTAGCGCTAACGCTGTACATCTGTAATCGTAAGGTGCTGATTTCGTATGACGGTCGTGACACCAGATAGCCTGACTGAGGGGTTATCGAGTCCCTCAAGGTTATTCCGAGACAATGCTTAGCACTTCCTTCCAATGATGAATCCGTGCCATTGCCAAGAAGTGTTACCAGATAACAATGAAATATCTCATTGAGATTTGAGGCTTTCACGGCGGTGACTATGAAGAAAGCAGTCTTCTGGGATTTGGCACCGTGTATATGTGGTATTAACCGACGTTTCGGAGGAACGTATCGCCTCCATCTTCAGGGTAGAAGAAAAAATATAAGAATTCTGCAAGCGGGGAGACCGTGAGAACCGGTAAAAGCAGTAAAACCGGTATTTCCACAGTATGCAACATTTACTAGTTAACATATTTTAAATGCAAATATGTACTGCAAATGACAATAGAAGAGCACTTTAATTACCTTCATTTTATATCCTTTTGGATTAATTAGTTCAAGAGCAATGAGATGGACTGAAAGACATTTTATGGCGCCTGAAAGATACGGCGTGGCGCACGAAATGATCAAGTAATTCACCTATTAATAAAATCTTTATTTAAATTATAATACTAGAAACTAACATACGAAAATAAGGACCACTGCATGGAGATCTATCCTCTGTGAATCAAGTCTTCAGTATGGCCACCAATACGTCTGGAAACTTCAACTCGAACTGTGATGCTGTTGATGACTCGATGGCACATGTCCTCAGTTATCTCATTGCAGGCCTGCATGATTAGAGCTCTCATTTTCATTATTGTTCGCGGCTTTTGCGGGAAAAATCCTTTCCTTAAGGAATCCCCAAAGAAAGTAGTCACGTGGGTTTAAATCAGGACTATTCAGGAGCCAGTTCTGTCCACATGCTAAACGAAATCGGTCTGAGATAACAGAATCGAAAGTGTCATGAAGTACGTCCAAAACAACATTTGCTGTGTGCGGCCTGGCTCCATCCTGCATGAACTACTCAGTCTGTAACAGCAAGATGGTCGGGAAACAAAAGTATTGCGCAACGTGCTTAAATAGCGCTCACTGTTCACTGTCTCTTCAAAGAAAATTGGCCCTTGCAGTCCAAGATTTTAGATGGCGACACACACTGTAATTATCGGTGGATTCTATGACGCCAAAAAACGCCTGCACATTTTGTTTATTAACCACAGCGTCCAAGTGGAAGTGAGCCTCATCAAAAGACCAAACATTGTTGAACGGTACGTCATTATTCTGAGCCAATTCAGCTAATACCATTCTTTCGTGTATGTTTTGAACTGTAAGTTTAGGCATCACTGTCATTTTGTATGGATACATATTCCAATCACTTTTCAATATTTGTTGCACTGACCGTCTGGATATCCCCTAGATCTGCTGCAGCCATCCTTGTTGATTTACTGGGGCTTCTTTCCAGCGCCACTCTGACAGCGTCAATGTTCTCCGAAGAACGCACAGATGAAGACCGGCGACGGATCCCCTCCAACACTGAACCATCATTATTAAACTGATTAAAGAGCCGCAAACAATAATCGAATTGAGAGCATAAATCATTCAGGCCTACAACGAGATAACTGAGGACATTATGCCGCCGAGTAATCAACGTCACAGTTCGTGTTGAAGAAGATGCCAGACGTATTGGTGGTCATATTGAAGACTTGATTCACAGAGGATAGATCTCCATGCAGTGGTCCTTATTTTGGTATGTTAGTTTCTAGTATTGTAACTGAAATAAAGATTTTATTAACAGATCAAATACTGGATCATTTCGTGCGCCAATCTATAGATCTTTTTTTCTGTTTTTTGTTTGTTTGTTTTTTTTTGTTTTTCAAAAGAAATTTCAGTTCGCGTTCGGACTTTAAGCCAAGCCGAGACGTGCACGTGAGCTTGATGCGAGCGAAATTTCGTTAATGCGAACCTTAGTAAGAAGAGGACTATCTATATTCAGAAAGAGCGCAACGTTTCGAAAACCGGATTTGTTTCCGTCCTCAGGCGGAAAGTCGGAGAGCCACTTACTTATGTCCGTTCGAAACAGCTACTATCAATCACTAAAAGGTTGTTTAATTATATAAAACCTGTTCTCTACGTCACCACTGTCTCGCAAATCCACTAATAACTAGGAACTCATTTATGCAACTTGTACAGCGAAAGTCTATTGGCTGCATGACCACATCTCTGTCAGAGTACATACGAGATTCATATTCTTAAAAATGGCAGTACAGTACACCCTCGCTAATTTGGATTAATGGGAAGAGGTCATCCAGATTAGTGAAGCAAAAGGCAACCCTAAAGACAAAAAAGAAATACGATACAAATAAATGGAAAATTTAATAATATACGGATAGCACCGATGAACATAAATAAAACAATATCACTTGAATCCTACAAAGATTACGTGACATGACACACTGAATGTTATGGTTACAGTTTTCCAGTTACAATTATGGAGTCATCCATGGGAAACTGCCGAAGTTAACTGGATAACGCATACATAATTACGTAAAGAAGTTGAACCTGTGCTTAATTAGTTAAGCATTATGCCATGAAGACATATGGGAAGGGGCGGATGTATAAGTTCCCCATTCTTGACATTGGCAGTAGATGAAGGAAAGTGGTCGGCTTCACGCCCCTGCCGCTTTTCCCCCAGCGAAAAAGCTTTCGGTACCCACTGAATAGGACGTTGGGTGGGCCCCAAAGTCGGTCCGAACGACATGGAGAAGGGAAAAATCTCGTCCTGTCTGCAATCGAACAGCCTGTAGCCCCTGTCGTAGAACAAAATAAGGTTATGTCACGACATTTGGAAAGTTTGCCATCGTTACAGGAACTGGCGATCAAGATGCGTTCACAACATCAGCCAGCTACTCCCAAAACCTCGATAGCTCTCAGATGTGGCGCAAAATATACGCGCCGTCATGTCTTTGTTTAATAAACGAAATGAACCATATGAAATTCTGTAGGCAGGTTTATGGTGTACCTCTGGTTTATCTTAACACACAATTTTACATGTTTGCTATCTGTGCTCTATTACTCATCGTTATCAAACGGATAATTAAATACATTTAGCGTGATAACACACTGTTACTTGTGCTTACATTGTACTCTGTGTGAAACAGCGGCGTCCCCCCCCCCCAAAGGGAGGAGGGGATATTCTGCGAGAGTTACACTGAAAAACTAAATTCATTATAATTCTCACAATTTCACACTGAAAAACTAAATTCATTATAATATTATTCATTATAATATTGTTGTTGCTATTGCAATCTCCTAACTTTCCCTTGGCCTTGGTCATGGCCCCGATTTTGTTGTGGTCAGGCAGACCTATTGTTATCACTGCTCTGATTTTGCTGACAACTATAACTGTGTAATTTCTTTCATCAATTCCACTCGTTTGAGCAGATCTAATGCATCTCCTATAGTCTGGAGCTGCGTTCCCAACATCACTCGTACATTCATGGGAAAGTGACATCTGATTGGTTCAGCCACTTCAGCGTCTGTAGGCTTGGGTTCAAGATGCGAAGCCAAAGTCGCATTTTAAGGAAATTACCTGAATATGATAAATTCGATCTACGATCGTAGTTGGTCTCGTAAATGTTGCCCTTTACCAAATTTTGTTGTGTCCAAGACCACCAACTACTTAAACATGCATTTATAAAAGTTTCAGTCAGTAAGTTTGTCGGAAATGGCTTCAAGCCATTGCTGACTCAATTTTCCTATAATGGATCTATAAGTCACCGTCAGATGATACACCTGAGGTACACCGCGGAGTTTCAAAAACTCGTCCAGTCTTTTTAAATGAAAGACTGGACTTTCTTCTTAATTCTCGTCAAATAATGGTAAGGAAATATGAGAACTGTTTAACACACTAATGGCAACAGGTTGATGTGACAAAGTATTGATAGATATAGTTTTGAACGTGTTAAAAGTATTGCCTTGACAGGTACGTGAAGCTACAAATCCTATATTATCACTAGGATTATTACTAGCAAGGCTGTACAGTCACAGTTTCCTTGCGAATTCTTATTCTCAAATTTATTAATCTCCAGATTAGTTACCTCGGATTGTTTCTCGAAATTTTTATGTGTTTATAGCCGAGACTAGATCAGCTCATCTCTCTCCCCTAATCGTCTTAAACCTATGTCAGGGGTCTCTTTCACTGTATCTTTGATCTGACGCATTTCTATATTCAAACTGCCTAACTCATTTACATCATTTTCTATGATTAGTTCATGAATTTCTAGTTCCTCGTCGATTTTCTTCTCATAAGTTTTATGGTTAAGTTTGTCTATTTCTGGCTTAACCTCATCTTTTATCTAGTCCTGTACGTGGCTAATTTTAGTCTCTAAATTCGGTTTTTGTTCTCCGTTGGACATCTCAGATTTAGCCTGTAATTCTTTAAAGCGAAGTTCTATTTTCTCAAAATTTTAGCATAGCTGGAATTTATATTCTTCGGGAGTTTAGCATTTTCTTGTCGGATTTTCGCAATAAAATTAACCAGCAAGTCTTTAAGTTCCTCATGTTCATTTTGCTTATGTTTCGACGCAGTAGCGAGCTGAATTGCCGGAGAATCACTTGTTTTGTCTATTTTTGTACACTCCACTTACGATTATTTTCCTTGGCACTACAGCCCCAGTGGTCCTAGGCCTACCTCCATGAACTCCGCTCACTTCGCTTTTTCTAGATCTCACACATACGGTAAGACTCCTTGGGCGAGTGATCAGCTCGTCGCAAGGCCTCTACCTGTAGACAAACACAGAAGAACGCACACAAACATCCATGCCCTGAGTGGGATTCGAACCCACTTCCGAGCGAGCGAAGACAGTGCATGCCTTAGACCGCTCGGCTACCGTGACCGGCACTTACGATAATTACCATCCAGATAATTGTATACACAATTCTGGCGAAATCTGTTACCAGGAGGAGTAATTGGTTATAAGTCTGTTACAGACAATACAAACTCTTTTGCCCCGTCAAACTTCAAATTGAAGGCACCTAAAATGAAACCAGTGGCACTGACTGAAGAAGAATTAATGTTTTTGCTGCTGGGAAATGTGTACTGAAGTACAAATCAGCTGCAGTTAAACTCTTTGCGGAGGGTTACTAGAGCCCAGACACGTGCTTTTAATGGATCAGAGCAGCCTAACATGACAAATGTTGGAATCGGAAATCGTAGGCGTAAGAAGCCTTGTGTTTCAGAGAGGAGGGGTATTCCCATCCCCTTTCCAACACCTGTAAATGAAAGCAGTAGAAAGGAGGTTCAAGACAGACAATGACGAACGTGCAGGGCCTTCTAATGGGGAAGCTGCTGATTTTTGTTTTGGGAAACAATATAACGGAGCTCTCAGTAATTAAAGTCAAACTGTAAGGTGACATGCTTGATTTGGAAACGTTTGGAAAGGCGTGACCTTGCTTTAATGGCGGTACTGTGTAGGGTTTGAGGCCTTCACAGCCGTCATTAGGAATAATCCTTTATCTTCTGGGATATAACGCCGTATAGTCCGTTGAAAGTAGACCGACGTTTCGTCGATCCTGAAGAAAGGTGATATTTCAACAAATCTTCGGATGACTTTCAACGGACTACACGGCGTTATATCCCAGAAGATTGGACTCTTCAACAGAGGTACACGTTCAGTATCTGACTGAAGAGACTGAGGAAACCGATGGAGGACAGTCGGTTCCACGGCCGACCTTCTAACCGAGAACTTCCCGAGTTCTAGTCTACAACGCTGCCGCTACCATCATACTCCATGTACATGTGAAATCTCACTTATGGCCGAGGAACACGTCAACTGCGCAGGACCCAGAAATCCTGGCCCGAATCACTAGATGTTACAGTGACGCGTAGAAATGCAATGCACTACAAAATATGCAAGCATCACAAGTTTCTTCTTTCACATCTCACTGCGACACTGGCTGCTGACAACGGAATGCTGACTTCAACGTGTAATGGCATTGGAAGCTGCCGGCATTTCTTCATGTGTCAGTATCACCGGCGATGATGCGCTGGCATCCGACCCGCAATTAAAGGACCGAATGTATATCTACGTCCAGGCTTAGCTGAGTCCCAAGACCCGCAAATAAATTAAGCAGCATTACCGCTTCTGGTTTGTATTCGGGAAGTGTCCGGTTCGTAGCTAGGCTGATATGCTTAAGACATTTCCCTAGCCCGTGCCATAGCTCAGGCGAGTAGACGCCGGCTTCCTACCGCGGCGACCCGATTTCGATCTCAGGTCAGGTCATGTAGGATTTTTGGTGGACAAAGTGCCACTGGGGCAGGTGACTGCTACACACTCATCATCTATCATCCGAGGCTGGTGTAACAGGTCAATAAGTGGCCGACGTATCAAGTGGAATCAGCTCCCCCCCCAAGTCATTTCCCACAGTCCTTCCCGGCAAATGCAGGAACAGTGTACAAACTGCGCTAGCACTAATTCAAAAGAATTTGGATGGAACTGGTCGTGGCCTAATGAAGACAGTATCCTGGTATTTCCCTGAAGGAAATGAAGAGAACCACGAAGAAGCTGTCAGAATAGGCGGTGTCCCAACCCAGATTCGAACAGTGAACCTTCATTATACTCCAGCGTGTATAACCGTTGGTACGCAACGGCCGCTAGATGGGCGGATATACCAGAGCCTTTCTAGGCAACGACTAGTTAAATACATTCCCGTGGCAACAGATAAATATGCAACAATTGAGGTACTGTTTCAAATGGTGTTTTCTGCTCGGTCCGTGAAGAGGGCTTATAAGGAGGACAACCAACAATAGAGGCAGCTGGAAGGAAGCCGCCATTCATATAGGACTTCAGCACAAAAGCAGAGAAATAATCATTGTTGTATCCGTTACCAGGCAACTACTAGTGAGGAAAACTACGGGCTGGAAAAGACTAAGCGTTTGGGCTAGTGATTTTGAAAGTGCCTGGAAATTAGCTATGGCGCTATAATTAAGAGTAATTACGAGGTCCTCCAAATTATTTCCCGTTCATAATTCATCAATAATCATAACAATCATAGACGCTGGCATGACAAGTGTCGGAAAATAAGTGTAAATCAGGAATGAATAAATTCATGTCATAGGTATACAACATAGGAACCTATGCACCAAAACTGTATATCTGGTAGGGAACCTAGTACCAGTCACGGTAGCCGCGCGCTTTAAGGCATGCACTGTCTTCGTTCGCTCGGAAGCCGGGATCGTGGGTTCGAATCCCATTCAGGTCATGGATGTTTAGTGTTTGTGTGTGTTTGTGTAGAGGTAGAGGCCTTGCGACGAGCTGATCGCCCGCCCAAGGAGTCCTACCGATGTCTAAGACCTAGCAAACCGAAGTGAAACGGAGAGTTTCATAGATGTAGGCCAAGGCCCAAATTGGGGCTGTAGCGCAAAAGGGTGGGGTGGGGGGGGGGAAAGGAACCTAGCAATGCGCACACACAAATGTACCTACCTAGGGCCATCGGCCTATAGTTACAACAGACACACTCCTATCCATGGAGAATCGCCCCATACATTATCGGACACTGCGATCAGCGTGCATGCAAACCGTCAAATGGAGCATTCACTGGTGTTCCCGTGAACTCGTTAAAAACTGGCGTGGTGCGGTCGTTACAAAACTTCTATACGCATACACAGGAGCCGGGATAGGCCAATCGGTATAGCGACTGGCTACGGGCTGGATGACCGGCGGGTCGAAGTTCGAGTCCCGGTGGGGTTATTCTTCCCCCCTCCACGTCTTCCAGACTGGCTCTGGGGCTCACCCAGCCTCCTAGCCAATGAATATCGGGATCACACTGACCACTCACCTTCAACTAGTGCCGATATCAAGAAAACGTGGATCTATACATGCAGTCCCCAATACGCCTTCGTAGCGTTGTGCTTAATTACTAAAGCACAGGGACAACTATATACATGTGTGTGTGTGTGTGTTCTGAAGAAAACATATCCTTCCGAAACGGTCGTAACCACAAAATCCCAGAAGACCTCAGTCTTAATACTCATGAGAGTGAGCATCTCAGAAAAACATACATAACGGTATTATCATGTCTGTGAGCGCGTCTGTCTATTCAATATTCTCAGAAGAAATTCATACGTTGTATAATAAAATCGTATTTGAAGAAAGAAAGATAATGGGCCTAATGTAGTTAGTTAGTTAGTTATTTATTGGAGAGGTGGGTTTCCCCATGCACCGCGACCAGTATTGGTCCATTGTGCTTCCCTCTATGATATTCTACCAGTCTCTATACCCTACCGATATTGGTGCGTACCATCAGTCCCGCCGAGCCAGCGAGTTCGGCCTCTACTGGCTTAGCGGTATCTACAATGCTTCCCCAATCCATCAGAGGTCTTAGAGACTACTGTTGGGCGGGAAACGTCCTTGAATTTGGCTCAGTGATCTCCTTTGGAGATATGAGGTTCTTTTACGTGCCGTAAAGTTACGACACGGGACACAAGGCTTAAAGTCCCTCCCTGAGGACTTGTTCCCTGAATTTTTCCGCCCTTAAAAATTCGACGACCTCCGCCGGGTATTTGAACCCGCGTGCCACGAGTCATGAGGTGGGAACGTTACCTCTAGACTACGGAGGCCGCTGTGCCTGATGTAACTCAGAATTCTTACTGTCTTACAAGATATGACGTCACGTACATCGTTAATATTTTCGGAGGAATCTAATTTGTCCTACTTTCTTCGTGAAACCTAGGGGTCCAGCTCCTTCCGAAATTGTAACAATCTATCAGAGTACACGGTGTCACAACCGTCATAGTAACATCCATGAGAACCTCGACATCTCACACGATACAACGTCCATCAGCTCGGCTACAGAGAAAATGTTTTTAAGACCACAATATACGTATTATACAGAAAACAGATGGCAAGTAGCGTGTTTGATGGACGGACGGACGGACGGGACATTCAACTTTGAATGCCATGAATCAATGAGTGGGAGGGGAAAGACGTGGAGACGTCCCGTATGCTGATTAACAAGTTGGCAATGATTTTCTTACGAGCTCTCCGTGAGGACTGGCAGAAATGGCGGTACAAGCGGCTCGGAAATGCCTTAAAGTTTCCAGCCAGCTTGTGTCTGTGAAGTACTCGTATACGGTGAGTAAAATGTTCCGGACCGCAGTTGCGTGGTCACCAGCCCACTCGAAGACCACAGAAACGATAGAATAAATATGTAGAGTCGAAGTAAGATAAACGTACTACACAGCATGTGAATATTAACAGAAATAGATCCAATCAAGTAAGATGTACCGGGCAAGGGGGGAAATAAACGATGCATACAAAATTTTAGCCAGTAAGTGTAGGGTCCACGTTTGAGGCCCAGGCATGAATGCAACGATAATATTAAAACTGATCCTAAAGATAGAGTGGACTGCATACAACAAGGTAAAGACAGCAATCAATGGCTTGATCTCGTGAATCAAATATTCAGTGTCAGGCTTCCTTAAAACGCGGGGAATTTCCTGATCAGCTGAACGACTATTAGCTTCTCCACTTAAACTATGAAATCTGCTGTATCATTTATTCGCTAGTTTCTGTTTGTTTGTGGAGAGTCCAGAAATGTTCGCGTTCAACATCCAAAACGATGAAACGGCGACAACAAAACGCGGTTAACTCTATGGCTACCCTTGGATCCATGGAAACTGGAATTCACCATTATTCAAAAGGAATTATACGATATAAACCTATCACCGAAGTCACCGTGGAAGTCTAACGATGCTAACACGGTTTACGACAAACACATTTGGTAACATGGTGAATATTTGCGAAGATTAAATTATCATTCATTCATATTCATGTTGCTGCACCCGGAGCATAGGGGTCCGTGAAATGCTTTGTTTCACTTCAGTTTCTTAATTTTATAGACAGTCAGCAGGACTCCTTGTGCGAGTGAGCAGTCCGTCGCAAGACCGCTACTTACACAGGACAACACAAACACAGATATCCACGCCTCGAGTGGGATTTGAACCCATGATCCCAGTCTTGGAGGGAGCGAAGACAGTTCATGCTTAGGCCGCCCGGCCATTCATCGGCAAGAATTGTCGCTCTTCTATATACAGACTTACTAATAAGGAGTTTAACTTTAACACACAAAAAAATCCACATCACATTGTCTGATGCAGTAATTTGAAATTGTACCAGCCTGTGAGTGTTCAATGTCGTCCCTACGGGTACCTCTGGCAAAGCCCTGTCGACCTGCGGCCTGATCCCACGCTTTGTGCAATGGGTCCTTGCTTTGGGTTCCTGAATATTGTTCGGCGGAGGACAGGAGCGATAAACTTAATCTGTAACGCAGACCCATAATACGTTGCTAACTTTGTCGCCACTGTGGGGACATCCCACATAGCACGCTGTGTCCACCGGTCTTTTAGATCAGTGGTCCTCCACGGGGGCCATATCGCCCTCCAGTGGGCCAAGCCGTATTTCTGTGAGGCCGCAGACAAAATTTGGAAAAATGGAGGGCCATGAAAACTGTTAAGTGGGCCACAAAATTTTTCACTTCTAAAATAAAATTATTAATAATATAAAAAGAAATAAAAATGCCAAATGGTCAGTACATATAATAACACAATAACTCAATATCCTTGTTTTTGTGTACCTTACTTAGAAGGGACAGAACCTAGTGTACTTTAACAACAACCTCAGATCTGGGAATTCCAAGTACCAGTAAACAGGTACGCGCCTTCTCAGAGCGGGTGGAGCCCTAACGAATTATCCTTTATTTTCCTAAATATCTCCCCCTCCTCTCATGAGTTTTACTGCCACCTTTTCAGTAAACCTCAGGTGTTCTTCAGTTCAGTATTAGAAGTGTTTGGAAGAAGACATTTTTCTGCGCAAGTTCTATTATTGTGGCAGTTCCATACTTTGTAGGTAAGTTACAAACTCCAGCTACTATTTTTCGACAAATAAGCATTACATTTCATAATAACTTGAACTTTCATTACAAATAAATTATTAGCTTTCAATAGAATTTGAATGCCCTCCCTCTACAAGAAAAAATATTGTGAATTGATTACAGCAGTTTTGTATTTATTTGAAGTAGAATGGCTTTCAANTTCCGCTCCTCATTTTGCTAGCCAATCAGCGCTCTGCAAATTGTTGCTCCTCAAATGAAAGTTTCGCTCCGCCTACCGAGCTGGGTATAAAAAGGTGCAGCTCCAACCCGGCAGCATCAGTCATCAGTCGTCAGTTCCACATCAGTCTACAAGCAGTCCACAAGCAATCAGCACGCTTCGTCGCCAGCGCTCGGTCTTCGGAGGCATCGGCACTTCGCTGCGCCAGGCACGACTGCCTCGGCTGTCCGGCGGTCACACCCGACTCACTGGGCAACTCCGCCGCCTCGATTCGCCGGTGGTAAGCCCGACACACAGGGCAACTGGCGTAGCTACCGCCTCTCCAATCCTGCGACCGCGCTCGGCAAGCGAATGTTCTCCAACAACCAAGTACCCTCAAGCAACGGCCGCACTGCGGCCAGTCAACTGACTCAGCCGCCTCAACACACCGCAACCAACATCCCTTCCTACCGGCGCGCGCCGCGCTACTTCACCGGCCAAGCATCTCAGCAACCAACCTACAAACTGTTCCGAAGAAGTGGGTTGTCATTGAAGTAACGACAAAAAGCCCCACGCCATAAATCAAATACGACACCACTCACTTTCAACTTCGTTCGCCATTTGGCTGCTTATGCTCGAAGCGACCCTGGTAGTGGCTTCAGGAACTTCATACGTTCATACAGCAGGCAACAATCTAGCACTGGTTGTTGTGTTCCGTTTAGTTTATTTGCAATAACATTCTGAAAGTGGTGAGTTCTTTTGTAACAGCCCTGTATGTAACAGATTTTACAGACGTTATGATACAAAGTTGTATGAACATAAGTTACGCAACAGGTCACGAACGATCAAGTAGTCTCGTGTCAGTATATATCGTCTATTGTGTGAGTACTGATAATACATAGGTCGGAAAAAAGTAGTGGCAACGCCTCTATAGTTCTGAAATGACTTTATTACCTGAGGTAAACACAGTTACATTCCTTCAATAAAATCCCCCCCCCCTCACGTGTACCACTTTCTGCCAAATTTGTGGAAGGCGTCGTACACCATCAGCGCGTCAACTTCTGTTAATGTCCAGCAGTGACCGCCCTACAGCACGAATAATCTCCTCTCTTGTGTTGTAACGTGTCCCTCGCAGTGGTTCTTTCATTTTGGCAAAGAGATCATAATCGCACGGACTCATATTGGGTGACTATGGCGGATGTTGCAGTATCTCCCATCGCTGGCGACGAAGGAGATCCCTGACAGCGTCAGCAGTATGAGCCCTTGCATTGTCATGAAGGATGGTGGGGTTCGTTGCAAAAAGTGCCGTCACTTTCTCCTGAGAGCTGGGCGAAGATGATTACCCAAGAAATTGCAGTAGTAGGCAGCGTTTACTGTCTGTCGTTGAGGTACAGTGTGGTGCAGTATCACTCCATCAGTGTCATATACCACAATAAACATTGCCTTCACATTACTCTGTGTAGGGCGCACTTTCTTTGCACTAGGAGAGCCAGGATGCTTCCAGTCATATGATTGTCGCTTCAAGTGCGGTTCGTATGAACGAGCCCAAGTTTCGTCCAGAGTGACGATCCTTCCAAGGAAGTAGTCACCTTCCTTCTGGTACCGGTCCAACAAGTCCTGTGTATTGCATAACGCTGCCACTATTGCACCTCGGACATTGTATGGGGTACCGAAAGCACTGCAATTTTGCGGTATCCAAGCATATTATGCAGAATGTGGAGCATGGTTTTGTGACATACGCCTACCTCAGCAGCTAACTCCCGCGCAGCCCATCGACGATCGACATCCAGCAAAGAAGAAGCTGAATTGTGTGGTTGTCAACATGGGGTCGTCCTGAACAACGGCTGTCCTGAATGGCATCCCTCCCTTCATGGAACAATTTCACCCATCGCGCCACTGTGTGATATGGCAAAGCAGCATCACCACATGCTTCTCGCAGTTTTGTGCACTACGACCTCGTGAAACTTCAATTTTTATCCAGGAGCGTTTTTCTTGTTTCGTAAACATGTTGTTAGGACGCTTGAAATGGGCTCCTGCACTTCAAGATGATGCACAATGGAACGCAATGAAACACAACCAGAGCCACTCACTGCACTACTTCAACTGAACTTCTGCTATCAGCTACAGACGGGGCTAGTGCCACCTGACGCACATCTTTCATGTTACAGCAGTGCTGCCATTACTTTTATCCAATCCTTGTATTTTATATGGATATGTGAAGTGATCCGGGATAGGGTAGTCGGTATAGCGACTGGCTACGGGTTGGGCGACCGTGGGGTCGGAGTGCGAGTCCCGGTAGGGTCAAGAACTTCTCCACGTCATCCAGACCGGCTCTGGGGTCATCGAACTTCCTATCCAAGTGGTACCAGGGACTCTTTACCCAGGGGTAAAGTGGCAGGGGCGCGAAGCTGACCACTCACCTCCAACTTGAGCCGAAGTCAAGAAAACGTGGGTCTATACATCCACTTTCCCATACGTCTTCATGGCGTAGTGCTTAATTAGTTAAACATGGTGCCATGATGATATATGGAGTGAAGGTACAGCTTCACTATTATTGACCTCGGCATTTGACGGAGAGGAGTGGTCAGCTTCACGCTCCGGCTGCTTTAACTCCGGGGAAGAAGCACCCGCTACTCATTTGGTAGGAGGAAGGGTAGGACCCAGAGTCGGTCTAAATGCCGTGAAGAGAAAAACTTTTCACTGCCTGGAATCGAAACCGGGTCGTCCAGTACGTAGCTCGTCGCTATACCGACTGAGCTATCATGACTCTTAAGTGAAGTGTAGTATAGTAACTAAAGGCGACGATTTATAATCAACTATTTGTGCGTGTTATTCGTGGGAGATTACTTTCAAATTCGGCTCGGCGGTTCATTTGGTATAATGTAAGGCTGAAAATGAATGGGGAAGAACTTACGGAATGTTATAGTACGAAAACTTACGAAAAAGTGATCAGACTTCGTGCTGATTCTTCGGCTGGTGTTGCATCAAATTTTTGTTTACAAAGTTACTCTCACGTAACGACTTCTTGAGTCTTTATCGGACTTTACATGAGCACCCGAGGGACAGACACTCGAACGAAGCCATAGTTTCATCAACTGAAATGCTTGCATCATTAAATGACACACCTCCTCTTAACAGGGCTGTAAAGCTGCGAAAGTTTACGATCGAACTGTCGAGAGATAACGCGATCAATCACCAGCCATGTGCATGTGAGGTCCCGTAATCGAATTCCAGCAACATCAAACGCCTTCTGTTTAGCGGTTAAGGTCATTACACAGCGGTCAGGATTCTTGGTTTGTGGGGTTATGGCTCGAAACCAATTGCATGGTATTTGATCATAATATCAGGGAGTTACCGCAATACACACCAGGGTGAACGTACAAAGCAAACCCCAGTATAGACAAACAGCGAATGGTCTTTGGCATCTCTGATCCCGAGATCGTTGGTTCGAATCAGTATCACAGTGTTAGTTCCATTTTCTCAGTGATGTAATGAAAAAGAAAACTGCGAACATGTGCATGTGCGTTTTTACCATGTTAACAACTCGAGGACCGATGAATGAACCTTCATTAAATCTGACAGCGGGCAGTGTCAGTCTTACCCGTAAACAGCAACAGAGGAACGGCGTGTTCTGTGCGGTTCGTGACTTGTTAAAAGTAAGACAAGTTGTGAGAGAGTGAGAGTGAGTGAGTGTGAGTGTGAGTGAGTGGGTGTGATAACCGCTGGGGTTCAGTTGTTGTGAGCTGTTGCTGTTGAAAGCAGGTAACTGAGGAACGGGGCCCATTCGCGAACCCGGTTGGAAGCCTCTACCATGCAACGGCTTGTAAAGACTGCAACAGACTGAGAAGACTTAGTTTGTTCTATAATGATTTGTGAAGTGATAATGAGTTGTATAAGTGTTCGATAAATCCGATTACCAATCAAAACCCCGTCTATACTCATTCCATAACAGTGATAATATCACAGTGGATTATGGAAATACAGTACTTTGCAGCCCACTTCCTTTCGTTATGAGAGATTTTAGTGACATTTGTTATGGAGTTTGGAAAAGACGATTCTCTACGCCCAGCAATAACAATATGGCGGAAGGCAGGACGAACTAGTGGGGTGGGAGTGAAACTAGAGCCATTCGCTCCTGAAATAGTGTACGGTAATAAATGTTCGAAAAACTTTTATCAAGGCAATTCGGCGGTGCGAAACCTAAGGCTCCCTGCACACGAGCGGTGCGGTGACGCTCTGTTGCCGGACCGTCAACGGATGCGAAAAAAGTGCACGATGCGTTTAAGGAACTGTGACGCACCATGCGGTGGTCTGTCATAGGACGTAAGCAGTCAGCAGTAGTAGTATGAGCGCCATGGAGGTGTCATATAGGAAGAAGAGAGGGGTGTTCTCACATTTAGTGTATAAGTATTTGCAGTCTGCAGACCGAAGGTTCTGGGTGCACCCACTGCTGAGCTCCCGACTGCTAAAAGGAGCATTTTCATCGCTCTACGTAGATCTTAGTAATGATGAAACAAAATTTTTTAATTACTTTCGGATGAGCAAAAGATCTTTTGAGGAGCTAGCTGGAAGAACTGCAGACAGTATACGTTCCCAGGACACCAATATGAGACTCGCTATTGGCCCGCTTGAAATGTTAGCTGTAACACTGAGGTACGTACAGATTTATTTCGGTTATCTAAAAGAAGGAAACAATGTGGCAAAAGGATTATTATTTTGAACAACAGGTTCAGTTGAAGAAAGTCGTCTTCTTCATAGTCATCGCCGTGAAAACCTCAAAACTTACAACAGGTTCAGTTGTTTTGAAGAAGCTTAATAGTTTATTGAATTATCGTCTTTTCTTTTTTACAAAAAATTACACATTAACTGTTAGGAAACATCTCAAATGATTCTTCACTAATGCATGAATTTGTGGAAGTAAGAGAGTCGGATAGCCCGGCCTGAGTTTCAGTAAGGGATTCTGGAGCTGGAGATGACTGTATGTTTTGGGAGGTTACAGAAGACGCTGAGGGTTGTGGATGTGTACGCTGCGGAAATGTACTGGTTGGATAGTTCGGGAAACATGAGTACTGCTGCATTTGTGGAAAAGAACTGGGGACATTTGGGTAGCGAGCATCGGAGGGAGATTGGCAATGGTAGTGAGGGGAAGGATGCAGAAAGCCAGTTGATCTACCCCTAATCCTTTTAACAACATTCAAGACTTCAGTTTGGAATTCCAATTGTTCATCAATTGTGAAACTTCCTAACGCTGGAAGCAATGACTCAAAAAATGCCAAATTGGGATTCGAAGTCTTCTCTGGCTCAACTGGAACAGGCGTATTCATAAACTGTATCAGACTCTCCTCCAACCTTTGTCGACCGGAGACTCTTGTTGTTTTTCTCCTCTTCTTTGGGACAATTTCTGTTTCTGGAGTTTCATCAATGACCTGCGATAGCCCTTCCTCTTCGATACTCGACTGAGTGGCCGCCGGTGCACTAGTAGCAAGTAAAAAGCTGAGCTGACGAGCGTACACATACTGTCTTCCAGAATCAGCTCCTTGCCCAGACTTCGTTTTCTTCCTCAGACTTCTTGTGAAATTATCCCTTATGTTTCGCCATTTGCTGATGAGTTTGTTACCTGAAACAAATTTTTTTGGAAAATCGACATATTGTACAGATTCTCGGTTCTGTTTGCTAAGCGCAAGAAACGCATGAAAAGAAACTAAATAATTTGGGAAATTAATATAAATATGGTTATTGTTAATAAATATATTTACATTTGGTGTTTGAACATAACATTGTTTTGAAGCAACACACTTTTTTATAGGTACCTTGGGAGTGGATGTACACTTGCAGACCTGCACTATTCTTACAGGATTGGGTATTCGACTCTCTGTCAAATCGTAAGAAAAACGTGCTGGGCAATTTGGACTGTCTTACGAGAAGAATGTTTCCCATCATTCACAGAGGACAAGTGGGAAGAAATATCACTGAACTTTTTACAGCAGGCGAACTTCCCGAACTGCCTAGGGGCTATCGACGGTAAACATATCCGCATTGTGAAGCCTACTAAGAG
>NW_019720162.1:1338719-1385990 GCF_002891405.2 Cryptotermes secundus
TTTTTTGTAAAAAAGAAAAGACGATAATTCAATAAACTATTAAGCTTCTTCAAAACAACTGAACCTGTTGTAAGTTTTGAGGTTTTCACGGCGATGACTATGAAGAAGACGACTTTCTTCAACTGAACCTGTTGTTCAAAATAATAATCCTTTTGCCACATTGTTTCCTTCTTTTAGATAACCGAAATAAATCTGTACGTACCTCAGTGTTACAGCTAACATTTCAAGCGGGCCAATAGCGAGTCTCATATTGGTGTCCTGGGAACGTATACTGTCTGCAGTTCTTCCAGCTAGCTCCTCAAAAGATCTTTTGCTCATCCGAAAGTAATTAAAAAATTTTGTTTCATCATTACTAAGATCTACGTAGAGCGATGAAAATGCTCCTTTTAGCAGTCGGGAGCTCAGCAATGGGTGCACCCAGAACCTTCGGTCTGCAGACTGCAAATACTTATACACTAAATATGAGAACACCCCTCATTTCTTCCTATATGACACCTCCATGGCGCTCATACTACTACTGCTGACTGCTTACTTCCTATGACAGACCACCGCATTGTGCGTCACAGTTCCTTAAACGCATCGTGCACTTTGGGGACCAGCGTATGGGACCAGCTTCAGGTAGTCTCGTTAAATACGTCTCGTGTTACTGAACTGTCCTAACAAGGATCCATATCAGTGCAACTCATCACAATCACATGCAGCCGTCACGAATTTGCAAGAAGTTTTCTAATTTTAAAATTTAAAATTATTTAAAATCTCTTGTTGCTTAACGTAAAATTCAGTGTCGATTTGTTATTTTGTCCCGCACTGAAGGTTGCCGTTCGCCCGGGGTTCGCTGTTGTACTCTATATTACAGAAGCTATTCACGGTAATGCTATTGGTTTTTACGTGTAGTTCCTTCTCACTTGTCTTCTTGGGTATGTCGCCGTGATTTGTGTCCTTCGTTACGGTGTCCTGTGTATTCCTTCTCAATAGGCGTTTACGCCGTATCTGTTCCTGGTTAAAATTGGCAGTACTATATATACGTTTGTATTATTCGTGAAATCAAAAGATATTGTCACGTGTTGGGTAGTTCACGCGACAAATAACTTCACGCCGTCTTGGATGTAGCGCATTCAATGAACACTCGCGCTTACAATTTCACAAGTACTGCCATCTGCAGTATCACTATTACTTCTCCTGTTGTAGTCACTGCCATGCACTCGATACAACCCAACTCGGCGACTGCTAGATTGAAACTGACTGGTTACTCCGGTAATCCTCTTGTTATTTAGCTTCCGTACTGACAACACAGAAAACAGTTCCGTGATAGCTACCACTGTTGCGTAACGTTATGTTTACAGGCATTGCTGGGGATCGCTGCCGAGAGTTGTTTATTGCTGCGTAGTACCCGCGGTGTCCCCTGTGCTGTTACGTCACCGCTGGAGGGGGGGGGATGTCCCGTATAGCGCAAATACGTCACAATATAAACATCGCGACGGTCCAAAACATTGAGGTTATATCCGACAAATGTAAAATAGACGAGACGCCTGACGGTTTTATTATAGCTAATTTGCGTATGTTTTGTAAAAACGGAAATAATAATTATAAAAACAACCACCATCTGAGACACATTTGCGACTGGAAGCAAAAAAGACACGAACACTAAAATGGATCAGGACACGCACCCAAAGTCTACCTCAATACTAGCGTATCATCTAAACTGCGTGATTATGGTGGATTCTGAAACTACGGCAGGGTGAGGCAGTAATGCCATTTTGCTCGCAGTCCGTTGGACAAGAAGAGGACTACGCTTATCTTCAGACAATATATGTACACCATTTAGGGATCCTACTAGCTGCAAGCATGTGGTAATTCGGGATTATCTTCTATAGTCCTTTCCTTTTTCCCTCTATAATGCAACAAATTAATAACATTAATTCACACAATTATCGTTAAATTATAAAATGTTATTAAAATTATCAATATATATACAGAATGTCCCAAGAGGAATGGACCAAACTTCGGGAGGGTGTTCCTTATGTTAAAGTATGCCGATATAACCCAAAACACCTCTGTCCAAAGTTGAACGGTTACGGAGATAATGGCCCAAGAAAAGTGCGGTCTTCTAGCGGGTCCACGCACTGTACCTGTCAGCTGAGAGGCCTTATCTATGTTTGTCCTTGAGTGCCGTGATTCACCCTAGCCGTACTTATGTGGTTGGCTTTATCAGAACGAGCAGTCAGCACGTTACGTCAGCGCTTGCCAGTCATGTGTCATGTATAGTGCTTGGAAACCCTAAGGAAAATTATGACATGGCGAGCGAGTATTTTGTACTTCAATTTTATGGCTTCATGTCACTCACAAGTTNTAATCATATAGTATTCTTAAGATATGCCGTTGAAGTCACCTCATATCTTTTTTATCTTTTTGAATTCCGGCTGTTTCTACGATGATACTACAATATTATTAGGTGTGTTATTTTTCGTTGTGCGTTATCAGGCGGGTAAAGACAGTTGCCCCTTAAGACCGCTACTGTGGTCGGCGGGTTTCGAAAATCAGTATATATGAACTAGGAGATCGGAGAATAGAGGTTCGAGTCCTGGCGGGGGTGCGGAGATGGGGGTGATTTCTCTCTCTGCTGCCGTGTTCAAACCTGATGTGGGATTCACCCAGCTTCCTGACCAATCAATACCGAAGGTTCCCTCTTTGAGAATGAAGATGGGACGTGAAGCTGATCACTCATCTCCACCAATTACTGGAGGTTAAGAAATAATGGAGCTACACTTCCACAAGAAAGCAGGGTTCAGGGTCAATACTTTGCTAATACCAAGAGCTATGTTTGTTCCCTTCGGAGAAGGAAAATAGACAAAAGAAGACAGAGCAACGCGGCTCAAACACATGACTGGACAAGCATGAGTTCTGGTTGATTGCTGAGAAATTCCACAAGCCAAGGTCTGGGTTCGAAACTATAGGCCTATCCTACACATTTTAATAATCACTGACGTCACAGCCCGATATAACATTTGCTCTCCTCTACAGCAGAGATTTCCATTATTTTTAGCTAAGCAGTAAACATAATAGATCACCACTGGAGAAAACAGCGAGGCATGGCCCCTCGAGCAGAATTCGAAACGGCGCGCGGCCAACAGCCTACACGCCCATCTGAATCTCCGTACCTCTCTCAAAGCATTAGATATGCAAGCCCAGAAGCGAAGAGTATTCCAGAAGTTATCAAATGCATACAGATTCAACCCAAATATATTCCGGTGTGAAAGTGTTAGACGCTCCCAATACCATTGTTGAAACTCAGTGTGGGTGACAATCTATGGGAATAATAACTCATACTGACCTAAAACTTAATCTGGCAATCATTGAAACAACGAGCTGCGTTACTTACTTATAATGTTGCACGCAGACTCGCTGCTATGGAAAGACCGCGAAATAAGCAGATATACAATAGCCGCTGCTAGGTAATGGCTCTGTAAACAAAGGCCGTTGGTAGGTAACTGCCGCAACAGATTCGTAAAACGCAACACTGGTGTAACTGGGAAGCGGAATTCTCTACGCGGTCCGTGAGATAACCACGTTATGCAATAACAGAAGAACTGTTGGTAGAGGTGTTTTTCTATGCGGTCCGTTCCGATGCTATATAACTAGGAGCATCTATGATTTCAACAGATATAGAAGAGTCTTAACTTGGCGGCGGTCAAGCATGCGATCGTTCAAGTGACTTGGCGGCGGTCAAGCATACGACCGTTCAAGTGACTACACTGCTGTTGTAGCAGGAGCTACTAAGGATAGGGCATCTGCTGTACTGAGCCTGGACTGACAAAGTCCCTGTATAAGTTGTACGTGGTATATGCATACGTTTAATAACATGTAAACTGCAAATTGTACATGCTGACAACAGACTTACTACTGCTGACTGTGACTCTGGAAAACGGCAGACCCGTCCTCTCGTCAGAGAGAGAGCCTCACATCAACAAACCTGCAAATGTCTTACAGTAATAAAGATCTGGTCTTAAGCCACAGATGGGTGCCTTATTCCAAGACAGACTGACCGACTCACATGACTTTGACTCTGGCTTACAAGAGTGTCTTGAGAAGGGAGTTAGAAGAGTAGGAGTTGTGAGACAGTCGCCTGCCAGTAAGGACATGAACACGGAAGATAAGAAAGCTAAGGCGTTGGAAGCCGTTGCCAGACATCGACTGGTGAAGACGCAGGAGATTGAGAGAACTTAATACGTGCTGTAGTGAACTGCAAAAGTATGTGAAAGAGCAGTAGCACTATAGTTACTTGAAGTTACTATCTGTAAGTGTTCAACAAATCCAATTGCCAATCCAAACCCCCATCTAAAGTTACTCATAGACGTGACAATGAGTAATTTCAGATGGTCGAATAATGGATCCAATCATGTTAAACATTTCCCGCAATTAATACATCACATCACTGGACATGGGTTACCTGATCAAGAACTACTCCCGAGAGAGACATGTTGCAACTACTTCCGTTCTTACTGCTTCCTGTCTTCAAATTTAACTTCGCCCAAATCAGAATGAAAATGCAGAGAGTCTTCCTCACTCTTCGTAATGCTTACAGAATTCCTGGCTCGCCCCGACTGCAACCCGTTCCACACTCAATGTACCAAGAATTCTCCTCCACAACAAAGATGCCTCTTTCTCGGAATGTACAACTTTAGCCCTCTGTCTCCTCTTTGTCAGACTCCACCAAAATAGAACAAGAGCCATATATTACTCTTCCAAACGTTACAGAAAAAAAAAGGCCACGAATACAGCTCAAATTCGAGCGAAATGTCTGAAATATTCCTACGGGTATACGGAAATTAAACAGCACTGAACTGCAGTAAAACTTAACAATTTGTGTTTCCTTACACGTGATGACCATGAAGATCAGTACGTAACGTTAATACTGCAGCGTGTATAGCAATTACTATGAGACGACCGCGAGAAAGGAGAACATACCAGAGACGTTTCTAGGCAACGGCTGGGTAAACACGTTTCCGCAGCAACGAATTGACGAGCACCAATAGGGGAACTGTTGTAAACGTGGGTTTTCTATGTTGTAGTTATGCTGAAGACAACTGGGGCAACCGGGTGAGTTCTGTACGGGAGTCTATGAAGACAGGACTTGATCGCGTGAAGCTGAAGAATCTCCACTGTTAGAAGCCGTTGCCAGGGAAAGGCTGGTGAAGACAAAATAAGTTGGACACGACTTAGTGGGTGCTGTGGAGATTAGCAGTGGTCCTGTAATTGCTTGTAGTTCCGAGTCGTGTCTAAGTGTTCGATAAATGCATTCACCAATCCAAACCCCGTCTACAGTCACACCTCTAAATCATGACAATATGAATTTATGGAAAGACATCAGGAGCGTGCATTCTTAGAATTATTCCATATGTTCAAACTGTTGACTCCCGCGTCGCGCTTTGTGGTTTATTTCAAGACACTGTCAGGATCTAGACCAAAGGGCGTCAAAAGATATGACGATGAAAGATGAATTGGAAAGGGCTCAGAAGAAAGTGGCATCGTGGTAATATCCTGGCATCTGCCTAGTCGGAGGAAAACCACGAAACACCTCAGTCAATATACAAGATTCGAATAGGAATGCTTCTATCTATAACTGTATACCGTTAAATTTATTCAGATTGCAGACTTCGGGGGTTGTAACAGACAGATCCTCAAAAATAAAATGAATCGTACATTACGGCTCAAAACGTTACAGAAGAGGAGGATCAAAAAATCCGAGCTAAATGTAAAAAATACTCCTATTAACATGGTTACATGAATGACCATGAACTTACAAAATTTGATTTTTTTTCCTTGCAACTCAGCATAAAGAATACCAAATTAACACCGAATCCAAATAGCCCAGTCGCTAGAGGGGCTGTCTAGGTTGGGCGGCCGAGGGATCGGAGTTCGAAGCCCGGAAGTGGCAAGATTTTTCTTCCACTCAACGTCGTTTGGATCGGTTTTGGGGCCCAACCAGCCTCAAATCCAATGGGTACGGGGGGGGGGGGGNGCCAGGGTGTTAAGCTGACCACTCACCTCCAACCTGTGCCTAGATCAGGAATACATCCACTCCCCAAAAGGTATTCATGGTGTAGTGCTTAAGTCAATACGAACTTCTGCAAAGAAATTCCGAGTGTGCATTCTCTAAATGCTTCCATTTATAAGTATCTAGGCTCTTGTGGAAGCCGAAAGCCTGTACGCGGATATAAACGTGTCGGAAAAATCTTTATGACAGAAGTCTACGTGTCACAACCGAGAAAACAACCTTGCGTGTAGTACTAACTACATGCAGCTGAGCCAATCTTAAGAAGCCGCATTTCAACAGTAAGCCCAGTTACAAATTTTTGGACATTTTAATTCAAGTCGATGTTCAAAAGTTTCAGAACAGAATTATAGCCATTTTTACAGTTAAGCAGTTCTAATGCGAGTTTACCTGCATGTAGTCCTACAAAATTGAGAACGAAAACAGAGCAAGTTGGCTCGATCGATAACACTTCTAAATTTTATTCCGGAAGTGCTTGCTTCGAACTCCGGGTGGGGCACCTAATATCCTCAGGCGTTTCATGGGTTTCCTCAATCCCTCTAAGCAAATTCTAAGTACAGTAATTCAAATCAGGGTCGTGTCCTCTTCACTTTGCATCCTTTTCAATTCCACTTTTGTTGGGCATTGGCCGATTTTTTTATTTTCTTACTCCCATACACAGTCAGTAAAACTTCTTGGACGGGGGATCGGTGCGTCACAAGGCCGCTACCGACACCCAGAACAACATAAACACATAATAAACGCACACAGACATCCATGCCTCGAGTAGGATTCGAAACCTCGATTCCAATGTTCGAGCGGGCGAAGATGGTTCATGCCTTAGACCGCTCGGCCATCTGATCGGCTGTCCTTTTCAATTCACCATTCATCAAATTGCCGTACCATTTGATGCTACATAGTCTTGAGCTTCTGAGCTACTGCCATTGTTCTTAACCCACAACGAACAACTGAAGGAACAACATGCCGATGCTAGCAGCCTCGGGTTCGAATCCCATTCAGTGCTGTAACGTCTTACGTAATTCTGCGAAGATGGGAGGTCATGTAACACATTCCTTCAGATACGACGCTTCTTCAGCGTCCTGAGGCGTCTGTGTCATGGGCAAATTTCAGAGCGGAATCGTCGAAAAGTAAATCATGTAGCGGTAACACTGAAGACTTGCATTTCGGAAGTGCTCGGTTCGATTCTCGGCGGGAACACCGACAATCCTGACTTTCCTCTTTAGTATTCCTCAGCCCCTCCAACGGAAATTACGAGATAATACAACGACAGGGGTCACCGCCGCTTCCTTCTAAATCCTTTCCCAATTCATGATTCACCAATCATACCATTCCACCCTAAATAAGTAAAGTAAGTAAAGTTTTCTCCGTGCTTAACTAATTAAGCACCACGCCATGAAGGCGTATGGGGGTGGATGTATAGATCCACATTTTCTTGACTCAACACTAGTTGGAGGTGTGGTCAGCTTCACGCCCTGGCCGCTTTACCCCCGGTATCCACTGGATAGGAGGCTGAGTGGTTCCCATAGCCAATTTGGACGACGTGAAGAAGACTCCTGACCTTACTGGGACCCGAACTCCGACCCCTCGGGCGTTCAGCCCGTATCCAGTCGCTATACCGACTACGCTATTCCGAGTCCTATTACACACTATACTGAGATACAGCATCGTTAAATAAACAATGGAAAGAGAACCGACCATCGTGTCATTTATATAGCCCACATACGAGTGGGCCATACAGACCATATATCGAAGCAAGGATATGAGACAAGTTCTGTTTGTGTGTTATCATTTCTTGCCCTCGTAAAGGGGATGCCGACGGAGACTTGGGGGAAGCGCACATCACATCCCTCATGGAGAGCAGGGGAGAATCCAGGGCCCGTGCACGTCGTTACAAGCGACAGACAAAGTGGAATCACTTGGACCCGCCGTGCCGTCCTCTTACGGCGAACATAATTACGTTAGTGTTTATTTCCTTTTCTTTTTTAGTTTAGACTAGACGCAGAATAGCTCAGCCCGTACAATGACTAGGATACAAACTGGTCGACCAAGGAATCTAGGGTCGATATCCAACAGATGTAAGAGATTTTCCTGGCATGAGACCCACTCAGCCTCCCGTCCAGCGCGACAACGTAAAGGGAGAGCCTGGAGGCGGACCCAGCAGAAAATACCGCAAAAGCTCTTCTGTTGTTGCGTGCCTATCTGTTACTGTGGAATCCTGCTTACCGAACCATTACCTAGTAACGGCAGTCGCCTTTGGCTCCATAATTCTGGCTTTGAGCGGGCAACATACAGAATATTTGGGTTCGAGTGTCGATATTCATTATGAGATACAAATTCATTTTACAAAATAAACAAAAATAACGGTAATGCGAAAATAAATTTGTACATTTTTGTGACGAAAAAGAAAAACTGGGCTAATTCGAAAAAGCCTGTTTTAGACGAAAGATAGAAGTGCCTCAACGAGTACAGTGCTCGATCAGAAACTCCAATCTAAGTCACGTATGATTTATTTTCTGTTGGGTATTTAACGATGCTGCCAGTATCTGGACTATGTAGCGTTTAATGATGAGATAACTGAAGAATGATGAACTGAAATTGCATTTCGGGGGGAACTATCATGCCATAACGAGGAATTGCCTAGGATATTACATAGAGGGACTGAGGAAAACTACGAAACACCTCAGTCGGCATAACTGGTGTCTAGTCTGATATTCGAACCGGTTGCGTCATGAATTCAAGCGTGCAGCGTTACCCCTAGACCATTCTGCTCCGTGTTATGCATGTCACCTAATATCAAAGAATAGTTCTGCTGTATGTACCATCAGCTTTAAAAGTAAATAAAAGTCCTGGTGTTTGTTCACAGAGGGCGTTTGTATGTTTCGTACGATTCCGAGAATAAATAGCTATTATATTCCTAAAGGAAAACGTATCGATTTGTATTTGCAATGGAAACACATTGTGTCTGCAAAAATAAAATTTTCATTCGTTTATTCATTCATCAATGGTTCTACAGCACTTTGTTGGGCCCTGGCCTTTTCTTCAGTTACGTAATTCTTTTACACAGACGGTAGGACTCCTTGGACGAGTGATCAGCCCATCTGAAGGCCGCTACCTACACACAGTACAACATAAACACAGATTAAACGCACACAGACATCCATAATTTGAGTGGGATTCGAACCCACGATCCCAACGCTCGAGCGAGCGACGACCGTCATGCCTTAGACCGAGTGGCCACTGTGGTCGGCAGGTATTAAATCTTATTTAGACGAATTTGAAATAAAGCAACAGCACTGTGAGGCGATTTTCTAGATAATGTGGGAGTCTCGACGTCTCACAACCGTATGCGCCTGCACGGCCTGTTACAGGGATAGCTTTGCTTTACTTTTAACAGCCGAATTAGTGAATGATGTTCGGAGTGCACGTATTTAACCGCCGCACTTTCTGGCCTGAAGTCAGTTTCGACTAGAAGGCCCTGCGACTGGCCAATTCCATCTGGATTTTCCGTAGTTTTCCTCTGTCCTAGAAACTTGGTACCCAAATTCCTTATCGCACTGCAAGCTTCACATGTGCCCTCGTAATGTTAAAATCAAAATTTCACCTTGATGCAGCCCTTCCAACGTCAATATCCAAATTCCGATCTGACGCAACAAATCCTCTGTTTATTACCCTACAAAAGGCTTCATCTTCTTCATTTCCCAACGATTTATCTTTTCTCTAAGCTACTTTTACTAGGTCGCGCCACAGCTCAAGCGGTTAGTCGCTGGCTTCCCACCGCTGCGGCCCGGGTTCGATTCCGGGTATGGTCAAGTGGGATTTGTGGTGCACAAAGCGGCGCTGGGGCAGGTTTTCTCCGAGTATTTCGGTTTCCTCTGCCAATCTTCATTCCACAAATTGCTCCACAATTACCCTCACCTATCATCTGGGGCTGGTGCAATAGGCCGAAGTGGCCGCAGTACAGGGGACTTATTCCCACCCCACTAACAATAAAAAAAATACCTTTACTAGGCCTGGCACAGAACCTACAAAAACGAAAATTTTTGTGTTTTCCCTAGAAAAAATGCAGCCCCCCCACCCCGGGTCCTTCACTTTTATTTCAAACCTTCCTATCCTTAAGGCTTCATACGGTTACACATTTGTCCATCTACTTCGGAAATGTCCACATTTATGTTAGTGTGTGACGTCTTACACTTTCAGCATTTACTGAAATAACAAGCCATCCGGTGTAAAAACACTTAATACAGGTCAAATCAAATCTATGACCTGTCATGCCTGTGAGGAAGGCCCCAAGGGTAAGAACCATGAATCCTGCATGCCTAATTTGATGTATTCTATCAAATTTTAATGATTTTAGTTTCGGGGTTCAATTTCTGTTCCACAGATGGCGCTATTGGTAGGCTGGTTCTGTTATTGCATAAGAATCTTCAAATAAACCTTATGAATTGGCGTTTGTGTGTTTCGCTGTTGGTTCGATTTGACAAATTTCTTTTCCATTTCGTTTTGTCCTAGTTTCAGGTCTGCACACGCATTTTCACTATTTTTATTTTATATTTTCATGTTATCTCCCGTTGACAAACCACGATATAAGGAATGCACTAATACATATATACATATAGGATGTCCGGATGAAAGGTAACAAAATAAAAAAAATCGGAAAGTAATTCTCATACACGTGTCCGGTTTATGTCATCGGCAAGGAAAACCCTGTAAGTTTTTTTTTTCATGCTCGGCTTACGCGCATGCGCCGCCACATTCTGCCACAATGTTAGGAATCACTTGGACAGAGTGATGGCTGGGAGATAGCTCGTCAGAAGTGGATCAATCCCTTGACCTCCTAGATCGCCAGATTTGACACCACTGAATTTTTTTTCTAGTGGGGTTATCTGAAGAACATTGCCAACGACCTGCAACATGATAATAATAAAAGCTTTCTGAGATATTTTATTCTGGATACCTATCATCCGAACACCCTGTATGCGCCAAAAGTACAGTACTGAAATGAAATGACGAAGGCCTCTTGCACGACAGAACCTTCGCAAATCCTGAAGAAATGGTCCGATCACCATGTCCCTGTAGCGTTCTTGGGTGACGGTAAGAGCATTGCCTTCCTCACCCTCAATGAAATAGGGGCTTAATGTACCGTGAACTGAGACGGCACACCATATCGTCACACGCGTACCATGTAGCGGTTTCTGGACGATAACATCTGGCCGCTCAAAACCAAGGAAGCGAGTTGTCTGGCGACCACTTTCGCACGAGCGGAAATAATACTCAACTATGAATACTCTTTCCTCTGTCGAGAGACCCATTTCCAACAACAAATGCACAACACAACTTCCTTTTCACTACTGGGAACACGTGCGGCTGGAGCTATGCCCCGTCGACAGACGCACATGCGCGTTCGAGATGCGCGAGTTTCAGTACTGAATATTTTGGCAGTACTTGTTATACTGGAATAAGTTGTCCAGTATTCCGTGTGGAGGCGGGATCAAATACCTCCACTGCAGCCCTGCGAGTCGCAGGAGGAGACGAAAGGGGAACCAGTGCCTCGGGGTATAACCGAGCCACCTTGTTCCTGGGGGATATAAATATATGGACCTGGCTCTACAGGTTGGGGGAGCGTCGAATGTGCGACAGCAAATCTGATCGTGAGTACCGAGAGACTCGGATGAGAATGACTACGCTGGCGAAGGCCAGCAGTAGTTGTCAACAACAGACCCATCTTCTCGTTAGAGAGGTTATTACACGAGACTACGGCCTCAAAGGTTCAGATGAAGAAAATACTGGTCGTGAGTCTCAAGGAGCTTGTCTTCAAGATGAACTGATTGGCGGTAAACTGCTAGTCGTAAAGTGACTCTGATTCTGACTCTGAACAAGTTGTCCAGTGGTTGAGGTTCACCCTTTCAAACAGACCCGTCGGAGTAGGCGCCTCACATCCTTCCACTTGAGGACGAGAAACATCCAGTTTCCGAAAAGTTATGGTCCTTAGAATTCCTGACGATGGATGGCTCGGTGTTCCAGTATTGTCCATACTGATGTAAAATCCCAAATCCGTCGTACAGAGATCCGATGAACCCGACGCCGATATGGGCGCCAAGCGTCACAGGTCAAGGGAGAGGAGTCAGATTAAGAGGAAACCCCTGGCTCTTGAGGTTGCTTAGCGACGGGATGCTAACTCAAGGAAAATGAATTTGCTTCGAATTTCTGCAAAATATTAGCTTGTACCGTGGAAATTGTAGACGGCAAACCCATGCAGAACTAGGAAGAGCACACCAAATTTATATATATTCAGAGCACATGATGAAAGAAGGGAGGAGAAGAAGCAGTGTCTGCTTGGTGGCCGACGGAACACGTGATGTGTCTGCACGGAATACAGTTACACAGACTTGCCCACTCCAGCAGCACACCTCGTGTGGTGACAAGGCACTGCATTAGCCACTGAAGTAGATATGTGTTCTACACTGAATTTCTCTACAGTTCTTCATATGTGGCTCCTTAAATAGTGTATGTCACGAAACTGGCTAATTTACCCTACTCATGTAAGTACATACATATACAAACAACAGTCACAAATTGACTACGAATTTAGGTTATGTCTTCAACACCGAGTTGTAAACATTTTCCATAGAGGGTTCCTTAACAAAATAACGTAGTCACGAAAGTGTGTGGAATTACCCCACATACATAAGTACGAGTACATAACTCCACGGAGTTCCGTTCTTCTTGAGAAGCTCCAAATCGCTCAGCCACTCAAAAATTTCCGAATCGCTCCACTGGTCGCTATCCTCAGTCAGATCAATCCAGTCCACAACTACCCTATCTTATCTATCCATGGTCTATTTTAATATTATCCTCCCACCATAAGGAGTACTTACACGGGTAACTTACCCACTTCAGTGACAAAACTTACTTCGTGGTAGGACGACATGGTACGTGGTACGAGTTTTAGCCCTCAATAAATAGCTCGATCATGGATGTCATAAGAGTGGATACAGTGACCGTATATATAGTGTCCCAGGGGGAATGATCAATATTCTGAGAGGTTATCCAATCATTCTAGGCAAAAATGTGTACGTGTGATCTATTCCGAACGGTTTCCGAGATAGAGCTATTTCACTGTACAGAAGAGCAACACGCCATGTCCTTACGAGTTGCACCGAGATAGAGCTATTTCACTGTATAGTACACTGTACACTGTACAGACGAGCAACACGCCATGTCCTCACACGAGTTGCACCGAGATAGAGCTATTTCACTGCACAGTACACTGTACACTGTACAGAAGAGCAACACGCCATGTCCTCACGAGTTGCAAAGTGCATCTATGTTAGCAGTACCAACTTTTTCACCAGAACAATAAATACCGGTTTAGAAACAGTACGCAATGTCTCTTTCTTATCAACAATTTTGGAACTGTACAGCGAAATCTCGGAAACCATTCGGAATAGGACACATGTACATACACAATTCTGCTCAGAATGACCCATACTATGACCTCCCAGAATACTGGAATACTCTATATACATACATATATTTTCACACAGTAGAAATGTGGTTTGTTCTGGTGGCAGAAGAATGCTCTACTCGTAATAGAACAGCTGAACTCTGCGTAATGATCCTGACAAAGACAGCGAATATTCTTAAAGGGGACGTCATCGCTAAGTTGAGGGCGGGTGGGGCTATTTTATTTATTTCTCTTATTTCGTATAAGTTTTGTTTTGTTGTGGAAGGTATAGCTGGCAAGATATCAGAAGTAGTTCCCTCGCGCACGCTCCTATCTTTAAGTGGAGAGAACCATGTGGCATCGCAGTAGCGTGGAGTGATCCTATACTGCAGGATACACCATGCAGCAACGTGCAGCGTAACTGTGCTTAAACTTAGTTATGTTCAGGCCTAAGCCGGTTCTTTGGGCTCAACCACGCTGCACTCTGCCGCTTTGTGAGAGGCTCGTATTGAAAACGCCTTGTCTTGTCACCAGTAACAATCGATTTTGTAAATTTTGTATCACTTTGGGCCGAGCGTAACGGTCTTCGCATTGTTCCACTCTGGCATGTTTATCATCGCCTGACAGCGCGTGCGGTACAAACCGCGCACAGACCTTCCGTTTGCCTAAATCCTTGGTCAAAATTAGATGCACAGTACTTTCTGCTATTTCCAAAAGCTTCTCGATGAGTCTTGCAGAAACATATCTATCTGTCTGATGCAAGGATTTCGGTCACATTTTTCACATTTTCTTCAGTGCTACTTGTTCTCGGCTTTGATGCACGTGGAGCGTCTTCAGTGTCCTCCCTGCCGTCACGATATATAACATACCATCGAAAAATATTCGAGCGACTCAAACAATCACCACCGTACACACTTTTCATCATTTCGTACCCTTCTCCGGCTGTTCTGACTAACTTCAAACATAATTTTATGTTGGCTCTCTGTTAACCGCCATTTTCCGAAGAGCGTCAGAACAGTACTGTTACACTCAAGGTCAGAACACATGATGCAGTGATGCTTGCGTTTTGAAAATATAGACAGCCACAGCTGAAACTTCAAGAATCTTAACGCCACAACTCTCCAACAGATGGCACTACAGGGGAAAATTAAAAAAAAAAAAAAGAGTCCTAACGGATCCTGGACACACCGTGGATCACCCTGTCTTAAGTATTGTGGCGTGAAACGAGAAAGCCGGAATGGTTGAGGCGATCAGGGATGATTTCCTAGGCAACGATCATCGTTCCCGCTACAGCGCTACAATCGGAATACATCCATCGCTATACAACGGCTAGCAACCTAACAGTGGAGTTTCCACCGTTACACACGAATTGTTGGAAGCAGCTTTTGCCGAGGTTAACCTTTCGACATGGTGTTCTCTATTGAGTCCGCGTGCGAGTCGTAGGAGGCGACGAAAAGGGAAGTCTCAAATCTGAGACAGTAAAATATGGTCGTCAGAGAGGACGCCCCACAAAAAACAAAACCGTAACGTTCAACAGCAATACATATCTGGTCATGAACCCCAGACGGGGCTCGACACCAAGACTTACCGACTGACTGAACGTCAGTCGCAATATGACTTGGACTTAAGAGACAGTAAAATATGGTCGCGAGTTCCAAGGGACTTAGACTCAAGAGAGACTGGGCTGGGTAGGGCCAGCAGCATATACAAAAGACAGACCCGTCCTCTCGTCAGAGAAGGCGCCCCACAGAAACAAGACCGTAACTGTCAAACGGTAATAATTAATATCTGGTCATGAGCCCAAAATAGGGCTCGACACCAAGACTTACTGACTGACCGTCAGTCGCAATGTGGCTCTGACTTGAGACTAGTTAGGCCCGTGTGGAGGCGGGTTCGAATACCTCCACCGTGACCCTGCGAGTCGTAGGAGGCAACGAAAAGGGAAGTCTCAAATCTGAGACAGTAATATGTGGTCTCGAGTACCAAGGGTCTCGGACCCGAGAAAGGCTGCGCGGGCAAGAACCAGCAGCATATACAAAAGACAGACCCGTCCTCTCGTCAGAGAGGGCGCTCACAAAAAACAAGACCGTAACTATCAAACAGTAATAAAGATGGTCGCAAGCCCCAGATGAGTGGTTTATGCCAAGACAGACTGGCCGACTGACCGTCGGTCGTAACATGAGACTCAGACTCAGAGATAAGTTCAGTTTGTATTTGGCTTTAGAAGAGGAGAGTTGGCATTCGGCAAGAGAACAGAAGAGGTCTCACCCGAGCAGGGCAGAGACACCTCACCGAGAATAGCGGTGCAAGAGTGCCGTAACACTGAAGAGGTAACGTCCGAAGACGTAAGTTGAGAACAACTGTAAGTGTGAGTGTACAAGTCACTGTCCAATACATATTCATTCAAATCCGAAATCCTCAAAATTTCTTGTCGCGTTGCCTAGCAAACACGCGACAGCATTATTCAATGTACTACAGTGACCAAATATGTACGGTATCCATAAAGTATAAATGCTCTTACGTGGACCCTGCGTGAGTGAGGGTACAATCTAGAGTCTTTGAACTGACCTAATCCTTCCAGCCGCACTATGGCTCAAACTCTAAGAGAAATGAATACCAGGCATCTTCCTTGGAGGTAAAGGGCAACCGGCGAACCTTACCGCCATCTGTCAGCCGACTGTCTAGAACAGGCATGTCCAACGCATCGATGGTGGGACGATTTTTGGTCGATATCATAGACCTATAAGGAAATTATACGTGAAAATCATGTAAATTCAATTGTAATACAATATGATTATATTCAGTACTTACAATGTATGTTCCTTTTACAACAAACATCATGTGTCGTGTTATTTTTACCAATATTTTTGCTTAAAGCGAGGTACGACGATAAGAGGGGGTGGTAGATCACTGGCAGTTTTGACACTAAAAGGTCGATCACAACCTGTTTGAAGTTGGACATGCCTGGTCTAGAAAATGTGGGAGCCTCAACGACTCAACCCTGTGGGCCTTTATGGCTTGTTACCTTCACCTACTTAGACAAAACCCCTCATCTCATCGAAAAAGAGACCACAGTTNACGGTGGACACGTGGCGATGGGACCAGGTTTCCTCAAATTCTTTTCGGTTTTCCCATGCTAATTCCAATACTACTCCATCCACACCTGGCAGCCCTGAGCAGGCAGCACATTATCACACTTTCTGCCTTTTAAGTATAGGACTTCATTCCTAACTCGCATCTTCGCTGGTTAAAGGATAAGGAAGTTCTTTTCGCTTATAATACAGGGCTACTATAAATGATGCATTGTTTTTAAAACGTTATATTTTCCAAAGCATTACACGTACAAATATGATTGATATATAGAAAGAACCGTAAACTCACCAAGGTTTCTTCACACTCTACAAATGTTCTATGTGTGCCCCTTGGGTCACACGACACACGTCCAGGCGGTAGTCGAGCTCGTTCCACACATTTTGTAGCATCATCCTGTCAATGGTCATCACTGCAGCATCGATGTGTTCCCTCAGCTCTACTAGTGTTCTTGGCAGTGGGGGTACGTAAACACGATCCTTAATGTACCCCCAAAGGAAGAAGTCACAAGGCGTTAGATCAGGTGATCTGGGGGGCCAAGGGAACAGAGCTACGTCATCCTCACCAACACGCCCAATCCAGCGATGCCGAAGTTCATTGTTTAGGTAGCGACCAACATTTCCGATACCACCGCAAAATGCTTTGTTTACATGGTGGTTCTCTTCCGTACTCTCTTTCGAATGCGCGTCGCACTGCTATAACAGACGAGCATCTCGCATATTCCAACAAACACAAACTCTTTTCTTGCTTTGTCGCCATTTTGTAAAGGCACTGAACTCATGCTGCCATGAACTTGGCGAGTTTACGGTTCTTTTTATATATCAATCATATTTGTACGTGTAATACTTTGGAAAATATGGCGTTCTAAAAACCTGGTTTTTCTCATGCACTCCAGGCAAATGCCAGGACAGTATATCGATTAGGCCACAAACGTCTCCTTCCGAATTCTAATTTAATTTTAATAAAAATATTTAATCAAATTACAGCATGAACCACGACAACTCAGTTGGTATAGCGACGGGATATGGACTGGACGGCAGGGCTTCGTTTCTCGGTAGGGGCAAGGATTGTTCTCTTCTCCACAGCGTCCAGACCGGCTCCGGGGACCACCGAGCCTATGAAATGGGGTACCGGAGGCACCTTGCCTGGTGCGTGAAGCTCACCGCTCCCATCTAACGACGAGGCCAAGAACGTAGGAGCTCTACCTCCACTCCCCAATGCGTCTTCGTGACGTGGCGCTTCATTAAGAACACGAACAACTCAACAAATTACATATAAAAGAAAGGTAAAGCCGTCCCTGTAACATGTCGCTGAAGCCCACAGGGTTGTGAGACGTCGAGGCTCCCACATTCTCTAAACAATCGGCTCACACAGGGCTGTGAGGCTGTCAGCCTTACGTCCCGGCCGCATCTCTAACCCCAGGAAGATTCCTGGTACTCATTTCTGGTAGAGGCTAAATCGACCCCAGAGCCATAGTGCGGCTAGAAGGATTAGTTCCTGAAAAATGCAATGACCCCATCGGCAATCGAATCCGCGACCTTCTGGCTTGTAGCACAGTGTCTGAACCAATCAATTACTGCTACTGCGTGCCCCGAGCTCCGCTCGGCACGTCACCGCGGGGAGAGTGGCGGGGTGATGACTCGCCTATTACGCGAGCGCTACGTTACCGCCACGTGCCGCTGGGGAGGTAGGGGTCCTCCGTTGCGCAACATGTCACAATATATTCAAAGCCATGGCGTGTTTCGCCCTTCGAAAAATCATTATCAGGAGTGTTCTATTAATCAATACTTCTGGTGCGATCAATCGAGAATTCTACAAGAATGTTCACTCATCCCGAAAAAACAACAACGAAGAAGGCTAAAGAAATTATGGCCCGCAGATCTACTTGATGGTTAGAGGATCTCTCATTGGAGGAGCCCTCATCACGACACAATAAGCACACGAGGACGGTGTTTAAATTAGCAAATTAGCTAAAAGAATGTATTTTATTCTGATTGCTAATAAATATATAAAAAAAAAATCCCGAAAAAAGTATGGACTAGCTCTATCAATTGTGCCGAACAGACCACATATTCTACCTGAGGACGGAGATACAGTCTCAGGAAAAATTTTGGACGGCGGATATGTATAGAAAATTGATCATTACTACAGACACGGAACTGGAAAAGGGAATACATAGGAACGTGCGTAAGAATATGGCGGGGAGAAGTGTTAGAAAGACGTTAACTGCAGATACTTGTTTAACACGTAAGTTCTGAAGACGCGAAGTGGCTCACGGCTCCCGTGTCCCAGTGGCGGGTTTCGGTATCAGGAGCGTTCAGTTCTTCAGCTATACTGTTACGTCATCATTCCCTTAAATGTTGGGACTGCGTGAAGCAGATAAAATATGTGATTACTCATCAAGTTTGATATGAGAGCAATTAATTATCTGATATGCCTACTCAGGGCTCCTGTAACACTCATACCAAACGGAAAGCAACGAATGCACTGTATACGTCGGTATGATAGAGACACTTCCAGGTCTACACCATCTTGTGATGTTAACATCATACTGTTACGTGTACACCCATTGCAAGTCAACGGTTTGGTAACAAATTTCCCGCGAAGACAGATTCTTGGTAAACGTCCGTTGCTAGGTCACGCGACAATAAGACGAATGTTTATAGCTCCTTGCTATGAAACAATCAACGCGTCAATTGACTGGAGAGATAGCTATCACGTGACTTGTTTTCAATGTGGTGCGCTCCATGCCCAGTGCTAAGCAAAAGAACTGTAAACACGTCCATAATAATATGTATTTTCTATGGGCTGTGAGTAGGTTTATAGGGGACAGTGAAGGTCGTTTGCAGACAGTCGTAGCTTAGATGCCGTGAGTCAAGGACGCGAAGCCATCACGGAAAAGAGTCCAGGAGGGTTCAGCAGTTGAGAGTACAAGGACGAGAAAGGAGCGTGTCCTTGGTGAATTGTGAGGATTAATTGAATAGAGGTTGGGACAGAGGAGTACAGAGTGACTGTAGACGAAACAACAAGAAGACTTCAGTAGTGATTTGAAGCGCTGGTTTATGTGTTGAGATCCGTTGCCAGGAAACGACTAGTGAAGACGGAGAATCCTATCGAGTGTTCAACGGTGAAATGGAAAGTGTGTAAATCAGCGATCGCGCTGTATTAATTGTAATTAAGAGAGTGTAACCGCTAATAAATCCAGTCACCCTAACTTGAACCAGTTATTTTCGTCACGCGTACCCCCATACACATGACAGTATTTAAATATACAGTTTAATAATAATTCGGGAGCCGGGATAGCGTAGTAGGTATAGCGACTAGCTACAGGCTGCACGGCTTCGGGTTCGGAGTTCCAGTTACGGTAGGGTCAAGAATTTTCTCTTCTCCACATCGTCGAGATCAGCTATGGGACTCATCCAGTCTCCTATCTAAAGGGTATAGGGTGTTCTTTTCCTGGGGATAAAACGTCCGAGGCGTGAAGATAACCACTCACTTCCAAGTAGTGGCGAAGTAAAAAAAAAAATGAATCTATACATCCACTCTCCCATACGCCTTTCATGGCGCTGTGATTAATTAGTCAAACACAGGGTCAATTTTACCTTCTTTTTTCATAATTCAACAGTAACATTTAACTTAAGTTTTACAGCTGCCTGTAATGTGTCCGAAACTTAGTCGAGTCAGTTCTGTTTACTGCTACCACTCGCATATATAGTGTCACATATACGGAATTTCATTATACGCAGGAAAATATCTGATTAACTCGTGCGAAATTTGGTCTGACAGCATGAAATGGAATTTGGGTTTATTTTTGTAAGAAACTCAAGACCAGACCTTTCTCATTAAGATCATACATGCGATTTTCCTATCAGGATGCATCATTCAGGTAATGTCATAATATTTCTGATAAACAAGTGATGGCGTGGCGATAAACCAGTAATATCACGTGTTAAAAACTGAGCTCTCAAGAAAAAGGCGTGGATTCTGCATGAACTGTCCCCCGCCACCCCACAACGATGAATATGCACCTTCTCATGATAGTAACGATTAAATGAAAATAAATTCACTGATCTTTTATTTTCATATATAATATGAATCTGAGCATTATTCCGCGTATAAAATGTTAAGAAATGCTTACATTTCAACAAAATATTTAATAAACCATAATCAATGGATATTTTAATTGCGGCAACATTACTGTGCGTCGCGTTAGTCTAATTAATTATGGATTTCACTGGCATCACACACAAGAAGACTATTTGATCTTCATTAACCTTCTGGCCCTTAACAGTGGTCCGTGTTTGAACAGAAATTACATTTCATTCAAGAAGCTCCATTTCACTTCCTCACATCTTCAGTAACCCTTACTCCACAACTTCGAAAATTCCTGACATTCTTCTTGACCTTTCGGCCTTGAAAGGTTTTGCTCTGGGTGCTGGCACACCTGACGTGCTACACTGGAGTTCTGTGTCCCCTCCACTTCCGGAAGAAAACACTTTTGCCGTTGGACTAGGAACAGACATTTTGCGACACACTTTAGGCGCTGACCAAGGAACTGAAAGTACTTTCTTCTCTTTGTAGATGTCCCATCCCTCAATCTGGGCATTCTTTAAAATATCTTGCAGGTTGGTACTACTGTGTTATTTCCTTTTTTTCCGAATTTTGTGTATCCTTCTTCACTCTCTATATCTGGATCTAAGGCATGAAATAACTTTCGCCCACTCAAACACTGGGGTCGTGGGTTCGAATCCCGCTCGAGGTATAGATGCCTGTCCGTGTTTCTTCTGTTTGTGTTGTCCTGTGTAGGTAGCGGCCTTGCGACAGGGCTGATCACCCGTCCAAGGAGTCCTACCGACTGTGTATTAGATCCATAGTTCCAGATCAATTCTGATGTGGAACAAGCCTGAGGGCCTAACACGAAAGTTAGAAGAAGAAATTTACAGTACTGAGAACGTGCCGGGATGTCAAAGAGTACCGTTTTCTCCAGAGGTGGCAATTCGTATTAAAATTACATAACACTAGCTTACACGATCATTTCGTAAGTGTTAATTGGGTGATAGCTAGGTACTGGTGATCCGCAGTTATTGCAAGAACGCGATAGATTCGGTTTGGCGACAAACGTCAATAAACGGGATGTTATAATGTTATAATGAAAATTTTAAAATGTGAGTGCACGAATTTATAGCAAGTTCAAGAAGCGGCAAAAGTGTTGTGTACAATATGAAAGTCACTTGTCTGTACTGAACAAGGAGGTCGATTCTATATATCCCCCCCCCCAAAAAAAATGTGATTGCTGTAACTAACAACTGTAGTCGAAAAGTAACTTCTCATTTTACCAAACAAAAAATAGTAGACGAGAACAAACATACCGCAGCCGAACAATCAAACATAACAATGCCATTCTACCTACATCAGTGACAAAAGACTATAAGACAACAGTTTATATCTAGTCGAACAAAAATGTAGACTGATTGTTGTAAATGTCTTGGCCTCATTTCCCACAAATAAATTGAACAACAATTAGGAACTGTTAATGGATACATCAATCATTGAGGATACTTCACATCATAAAAGTCTAAATTCACGCTTGTGCATATTCAATATTCTATTCCAATGCAGGGAGATCGAAACGAAGTGGCTGAATTATAAACGGTTAATTAATTGCGTCCAATGTGACACAGCGCGCCACGAACATCAACAGGGCGACACTGAAGGTAGGACAAAATAACAAGAGCTCGCATAAAAACAAAATAGGGATTACTACATTATACCCATAATATATTTGCAGAATCATATTCTCCAAACAACAGAACCATAAGGCGGTAGACGCTTGGCTTCCTCCAAAGAGACGAAATAAAAAGGACACGAACCAATTTGGTCTAAAAAATTTTTAACAAAATCTTTTTAAACATACTAATTGTAATTTATAAATATTTTAACGTAGCAGTACAAGCCGATGAAGTTGTTAAAAACATTAGATTGTGCACTCATTGTATTATGATATTAATATTCAGAAAACATATTGTAATAGCGGTTTCTAATTGTATTGATATCCTTAGAAAACAGTCTCTCTATTGTTGAGGTTTGTTTACCGAAACGTTGCTTTGCAATGCTCTTGCCATCCGCGTTACAATACTAATTAACGACTTGATACAGAGACTGCCTACGCGCTGGAAGGCCTAGCTTCAATTTCCGGCAGTCGTAATACATTGTCCTCTTCTCCACAGCCTCCGGATCGACTCTGTGGCCCACCCAGCCTCCTACGCATTACGTACCGGGATCTTTGACCCTGTTCTGTGACAAAGTTTTACACATACAGACGGATATTAACACTAATCTCTCAGCTCTTACAGGCACTCTCTTCCGATTTTGTAATATAACTGAACCTATGTATAGCGAATAGTTACAACGTTACAACGAGGGTGTTCACTCTACTACGTTTCCCGTGCCAGTGGATAGTAAGCAAACGGTCCACAACTATTACGGAGGAGGTATCAGGGCTATCTTTCTTTGACTTATTTGATTTGAAGAGCCATCTTCCTGGACACATAACGCGGTGTAGTCCGATTAAAGTCAACAGATGTTTCGGAGAAGCATATGGCGTCCATCTTCATGGTAGAATAAACAGAGCAGGATACCAGTGCGAAAGCAGGTGGCAAGCCGGATATGTTCCTCAGAAACGTCGGCTGACTTTCAACGGTCTTCACGGCGTGATATCCTAGAAGCTACTACTCTTCATAACTACCGGTGTGAGAACCTCAAATCCTACTTACTTCATTTAATCTCTCTACCATAACTAGAGCGGGGCACGCGGTAGCGTAGTTGGTTGAGGCACTATGCTAAAGCCGGAAGGTCGCGGGTTCGTTTCCCGTTCAGTTCAATGGATTTTTAATTTCACCTAATCATTCCAGCCGCACTATGGCCTTGGGGTCGGCTCAGCCTCTTAAGAGAAATGAGTACCAGGAATCTTCCTGGGCTCTTAAGGACGGTCGGCGAGCAAGGATGACAAACTTCACCGCCATCTGTGAGCCGATTTTCTAGAAAATGTGGGGGCCTCGATGTCTCAAGCCCCTATGGGCCTCCACGGCCTGTTACAGGAAGAACTTTACCTTTTTCATAACCAGAGCGCCGGGACAGCTCAGTCGGTATACTGACTGGCTGACACGTATAGCTGGATGGCATAGTACTCTTAGTTTGATTCCCGGCTGGGGCCAGACATCTATCGCTTCTACACAGCGTACAGATTGACTATGGGGACCACCTGGCCCTCTACCTAACGGGTAACTCAGGCAACACAAACAGCTCTTCAATCACTGCATGCATGTCTGTGGCGGCCATTACCTAACAACGGCCGTTGTGTACACAGCTATTACCTAGCAACAGCTGTTGTAGGACTGCTTATTTCTCGGTCGTTGCCTAGCAACCGGCCTATATGCCAGTGCTGATATACTCCATCTGCTACTGGAACGAGGTTGCGTCACTGCAAGTGACAGATATCCTTCAATATTCATTAGATTCACTCTTCAGCATACAATACTTTCGGTATTCATGCGCCGCTGGAAATTTAAACACATATATACAGGGACTTTTCTTCCGTAAGGTTGCCTACAAGAGGTATGACGTGCCCTGGTTCGTGGAGTAGATGGACTTCACTACATCCAACACAAAAAAACTTTCCCTAGTTGCGTCTTGTATAAGTAATTATGAGCGTTTTCTCTGACCAACATCTGTAACTCCTACGTTCCACTCTGTTCTCACGGGGGTCATCTTTCTCATTCGAAGGAAATGGCCTTGTGGGTCGATTGTGTCACAGAATTATGTTGTCAGTTCAAACAGAGAGCAGGAATTCTCTGCTAACTGGCAGCAACTATCCGCACGGCTGCAATGAAGTATTAGTACTGCGCTCAGCATAAATGGCTTCCCATGATTTATCTTTGCGAAGACGCGAATAATGCAATTTACTTACTTGTGGTATAGGCCGCGCCATAGCTCAAGCGGTTAGTCGCTGGCTTCCCACCGCGGCGGCCCGGGTTCGATCCTGGGTCTGGTCAAGTGGGATTTGTGGTGGACAAAGTGGCGCGGGGGCGGGTTTTCTCCGAGTACTTCGGTTTCCCCTGCCAATCTTCATTCCACCAAATTCTCCATCATCCTAATCACCCGAGGGAGGTACAATAGGCCAATCAGTGGCCGCCGTGCCAGGTGGAACCAGTCGGAGTCCACTCCCCACTAAGCGAATTTTACTTGTGGTACTGTGGTATATTCTTTCAATAAGATCACGTCGCATCACGTGTGCCAATAGGCCTGAATGTATAACGTCTGTCTTAGTTTAATTCGGTTCTTTATTTATTTATTTTCTTTCATTCCCATATTCGTTTCTTTTTATCTCTTCGTGTTCCTTACCTTCATGGGCTCTGTGCGCCTTATCGTCTCATTTCGTTACAAACGTATAACGCATGGTTTGTCACGCGCGTTAACAGAGTTAGATCAACAATTTCCATAAACAGCCGTCTTGTTAGGAGGTTGGGCTACTGCTCGTTTTTTCCTACGTATAAATGCCAAGGATTTAGAGGTACTAAACCAATTTAAGGATTTCACAGTGGCCGCGCGGTCTAGGGCATGAACTGTCTTCGCTTGCTCCAACGCTATGACCGTGGGTTCGAATCCCACTCAAGGCATGACCGTTTGTGTGTGAGTTTATTCTGTCTTGTCCTGTGTGCAGGTAGCGACCTAGTGACGGGATGATCCCTCGTAAAAGGAGTCCTACCGTTTGCATAAAAGACTACGAAACTGAAGAAGAGGCCAGGGCCCAACAAAGGGCTGTAGAGCCACTGATGAATGAATGAATGGGTGAAACCAAGTTAGCATGTAAGGAGTAATATTCATTGTTCTCATCATCCTTAAAGATCTGTTTTGTATCGTCTGGAGTTTCGGTGTGCAGAGGCTCGGGCTTTGCAACCGTAACAGATGGTTGGCAGGGACACGCTGTACTGTAGTTGGTTGAGGCACTATGCTACAACCCGGTAGGTCGCGGGGTCCATTCCCGATGAGGTGGATTTTTTCAATTGCCCTAATCCTTCCAGCCGCACTATGGCCATGGAGGCCCACAGGGGTTTAAGACATCGAGGCTCCCACATTTTCTCTAGACAATCGGCTCAAAGATGATGGTAAGGCTGTCAGCCTTACGCGCCGGCAGCCCTTTACATCCAGAAGATTCCTGGTACTCATTTCTCTTAGGCCCACCATACACACCCAGTTTGGCCTTCCGATCGACCTTACAGGCAAAACTGTGACAGTATGGCCTCTCCCTTTCCTTCCCCATACACGCGCAGATAATGCTGCAGGCTTCATGCCACAATCACGGTCTTCCAGCCTATAATGTTGAGTCACACACGTCACGTGCTACGGTCCTGCAGGCAGAACTGACGGACTGACGGGTTTCCCACAGGCCAACAGTCCAAAAGATTGGCCGGCCGGCCGCACCACACACGCCAGTTTTGCCTTTCAGTCTTCAACTGTGCAGGCCGAACTGTGTGTGTATGGGGGCCCTTAGAGGCTGAGTCGACCCCAGGGCCATAATAAGATAACATGCTAAGGTTGAGCATTAAAACAAAACCTTAACGGAATGTTAGGCGTTGGTTGCAACACTAACACGCAGTCCGACATCAAACAAACCTACACAGCGTGTTTGGGAGACCGCGTATAATCGATTTTCGCCGTTTGGCAAACAATTATTCGCGTTTATTTTCAAGCGCATGCTTGAATCCGGTTGGAGGACGTTTCGCTACACTTCTGGACGTATTCCGTACATAGAGCAAAGGGTTTGGAAACATTAAGTTGTAGCCAATGCGCAGATGAAGAGAGAATGCTCTCGCGCGGCGCACATTTCGACTGCAGCACTGTCACGCCATGATATGAAGGAAGCAAGGCACGCAGCTCGGCTTTTCCTCCGCCTGACCGGAAGCGCAGGATATGCTCAGACTCGTCCTACGCATCGCAACAAAGAAACAGCAGGATAACTGCTGAAGTCACTGTTCAAGCTTCACAACTTTCTCAGGTCTGTTTTATAAAGTTCTACAGCTAGAAGAACGTGGGGACACGCGGCAGCGTAGTTGGTTGAGGCAATTCGCTACAAGTCTGAAGGTTGCGGGTTCGATTCCCGACGAGATTACCGGATTTTTCAATTGACCTAATTCTACCAGCCGCAAAATGGCCCTGGGGTCGACTCAGCCTCTAAGGAAGCCCAAAATAACAGTTTTAAGCAATATATCACACGAAGTGAAGCCATATGGCCTGACAGTTCCCCCGACGTTTCGGAGTAACATACTGCCTCCAACTTCAGGATCGAAAAGTAAACAAAGCAACCAGTAAGCTGAGACCAGCAAGTCGCCCTATTTGCTTTACGAGGGCTTCACAAACATGTTGCCATGACTACGGGATTAAACATAACCAGGGTACAAAGCACGACGGGAAATATGAACAAAATACAGGTAATCTGAGTCAAAAGGAAAAGTATAATAGAATGTGTAGCATGTACAGTCGCTGGTGGGTAGCGACCTGGAAGCAGACAATGAAATAACATTCACTGCTAGGCAATGGAAATTTTAATACGCAAGAATACACGGCCGGTGCCGGGAAGCGGCTTGATAAACACGTTCCTCCTGCAACGGATACGTATGCAACAATAGAAAACTGTTCGAGACGGTTTCTTTTCTACGCGGTCAGTGTAAAGGGCTTACGCAACGAGGACACCTGTGCATGGATTAAACCGCAAATGTTCAGCCGTAAAATAAAAAGTCTGGTCGTGGGTCTCAAGGGGTTTGTCGCCAGGACGAAATGATTGGCGGTAAACCGTCTGTCGTAAAGTAACCCTGACTCTAGCAGCTCAGTGCTCAGTTGAAAGTCAGGCATTGAAGAGAATACTTTACGTGTATTGTAGTTACAGTGTAATTCAGTGAGACTGTTACAGTTGCTGTGTTAAAATCCGTTGCCAGGAATAGACCAGTGAAAGCAAACCGAAAAACTTAGCGTGTGGCTTGAGTGATTGTTGAAGTGTGGGGATCAACTACAGTGTTGTAGTTATTTGTAGTTACGCTCTGTAAGTGGTCACGGTAGCGGAGCGGTCTAAGGCATGCACTGTCTTCGCTCGCTCGGAAGCCGGGATCGTGGGTTCGAATCCCACTCAGGGCATGGATGTTTGTGTGCGTTTTTCTGTGTTTGTCTACAGGTAGAGGCCTTGCGACGAGCTGATCACTCGCCCAAGGAGTCCTACCGTATGTGTAAGATCTAGAAAAACCGAAGTGAACGGAGTTCATGGAGGTAGGCCTAGGCCCACTGGGGCTGTAGTGCCAAGAGGGGGAAAAAAGTGGTCAATACATCCAATATCCAATCCAGAACCCCGTCGAGTTTAACAAGGTACAATACAGTCGTTCCAGTTCTTAAGCTTAGAAAACGTAAGGTAAAGCTGGGGTAAAGAACCACTCATTCTTAACCTCGACAAATTTCATGTAATGATGCTTGGAACAGACTGGCACTTTAATGGCAGACGTTATCGCCGTTCCATATAAGTCCTTGGTGGGGCAGAACTCCAGTATCGGGACTAGACAGGATCAGAAGATGGACTAACGATGAACTGGAAAGGATCTGCAAAGGAAACAGTCTTACGTATTCGAGGTATTATCCCATCATTTATCTGAAAGCGTCTGAGGAAAACCACGAAAATCATGTCTGGATAATTAATGTACCGACCCACATTCGAACACAGCATCTCTTAGATACAATCCTAAGGCATTGTCGCTATAGCAGCCTCTTCGGTATGTGGTTTGCTTTATTTGCAGATGCCAACAGAAGGGCGTAACACTTTCCGACGCCATGTTTTTATGTTGTCACGAGGGTGGACGGCTGGGAGATGTAGCTCTGACTGTGGAACTGACGCCCACAGAATTGTCACGGTTCATACTGCAGGAAGCTATGTACTCCGTGGTCTGTCACTGGCTCTGTCGCCGTGTGAACTGTAGTCTCCAGTTCGGTGTTGGTTGCCGTAACTTAGCGTGACTACAGACGGGGTTTGGAATGAGTGAATGCATTTACTGACCACTTAGTCACCACTCGAACTACAAGCACACACAACGCTATCGACTATGTACACACTTTACAAATCACCACAGCACAAGCTAAGTCTTCTCAGTCTGATTACACCAATAGTTCCCTGGTAACGGATCTTAACAACGGAGACAGAGCCGCGCCATAGCTCAGGCGGTTAGTCGCTGGTTTCTCACTGTTGCGACCCGGGCTCGAGCCCGGGTCAGGTCATGTCGGATTTTTGGTGGACAAAGTAGCACTGGGGCAGGTTTTCTCCGAGTACTTCGATTCTCCTGCCAATCTTCATTCCATGAACTGCTCCAAAATCACCATCTATCATCTGGGGCTGGTACAATAGGCCAGAAGGTGGCGGAAGTGCCAAGTGGACTCAGTCTCGCCCCGCTAGGAATAATAACAATGGAGATTCTTCAGCTTCTGTGGTCACGCCACTGCATTCTGGGTAACACTCCACAAATGAACTGAATACTGAACTCATAGCTCCAACTGGCCTGGTTATAACGTATCGGCATGGACCACGTATAAAACACATTTCTTCTACTGTTGCGTTCGTGTCCGTTGACGCGGAAAGGTTTTTTCCGAGGCGTTACACAGAAACGTCCGTTGTTTATTCACCTGTCTCGTGGGTTGTTGCATAGCAACGGCTACAGAAGCCACAGTATGTTACGTTATATCACCACACTTTTAACTCTGCATTATACTTGTTAGTAACAAATACGGAAGACCGTCGGATGAAGTCTGTCATCTCTGGGTACAAGAAAACCAGTGACGGAGACTAGCTCGCTGTAGCGGACCCAGAGTAGGAGCATTTGACTTCTTAAAGGCCCCCACACACCAGGGGCGATGGCGGTCACGGTGGCGATAAAGTCTTCTCACACCAACAACGCTGTGGTAGCGATCAGTTTGAAAAATCGCCTAAGCACAATATCGTAAACGATGCATCGATCATCTCGTCTGGAAGAAGCGTTACGTTTGGCAGCGGTAGTTGATGATGAGTAGCAGCAGCAAGCAATGCAATTATTCCTTTTATTGTGTAAATTGGAGACATTTGAGAAGTTATTACAAATATTAACATCACAATTAATATATTTTTTCAGAAAGGAGCGTAAGAAAACATGGATTCACGACCTTAATCTGCTTCGTGAACATGAAGGAGAATTTCATACTTTATATCGGCAACTGCGGCAACATGAAGAACGATTCTATATTTACTTTCGGATGCCAGTTGAATGCTTTGATGATTTACTGGACCTAATTAAGGGAGATATTATGTAATTTTACTTTTTCAATAAGTTGCTCTGTTGTTGTACTCATTGTTCATGCTAACACACGGCGACGCAGGCAGCCGTCAAACGCGACAAGCTGCATCTGATCGCCACGGCGGAGTAGAACGCTGCACTGTCCGGAACGCTGCCTGTCTGAAAGCGTCTATTAAGTTCAGCAGGAAATATCTGAAAGCCACCGCCACCGCGATCACTCTGGTGTGTGGGAGCCTTTACACCTGATTTCCGGACCAAACTAACTTTCCGAAACGTCGTGGTTTTGAAGAACTCCTGAGCCATGGTAGGTTTTTTTTTATTCTTGATGTGGGGTGAGACTAAGTCCACTCGGTACGTCCGCCAATTGGCCTACTGTACCAGCTCCTGGATAGATGATGAAACGGAGCAGTCGGTGGAATTAGAATTGGCAGGAAAAACCGAAGTACTCGGGGAAAAAAAACCTGCTCCACTACCACTTTGTACACAACAAATCCCACATGACCTGACCTGGGTTCGAACCCGGGCCGCCGCGATGGAAAACCGGCGACTAACCGCCAGATCTATGGCACGGCCACCGAACCACGGTCTCTGGACGTAGAATCAAACTTAGGACTTCTCGAATATGAAGCAGAAATGATTAGCAATGTGTCATGACTCGAAGCAGGACCTGGTTGAGGCGCTTATAAGATACTTAAACCTTTTCCGTAAACCCCCGGCTATCCTAATGTGTCACTGTCGCTGTTATCGATGAAAAGAAAACCGGCCTAAATACACTGCACGCACTTCCTTATATACAGCCAATAAGAAAACAAGAAAAAGGTACAGTTGTCCTGTGCTTCGTTAGTTAAGCACTATGCCATTAAGACATAGGGGAGTGGAGGTATGTATAGCTCCACCATTCTTGACCTCGACACTACCTGGAGGTGAGTGGTCAGATTCACGCCCCTGCCGCTTTACTCCCGGGGAAAACGCCCCTGTAACTACTGGATAGGAGGTTGGGTGGGCCCCAGAGTCGGTCTGGACGCTATGGAGAAGAGACAATTCTTGCACTGCCGGGAATCTCATCGCTATCCCGGCTCCTACAACACTAAAGATCTACCGAACAACATATACAAGCCATGACAGGTACGCGTTACGTAACCACTGGGGCTCCTAGTGCGCGTGTCGTTATTCTCCTGAAGATGGCACCTATGGGGCTAATATACTGTGGCGTGTAGAGCTGTTTCTAGGCAACGGCTCGATAAACACGTTCTCGCTGCAACAAATACGCATACAACAATCGAAGTATTGTTGGAAACGGTGTGTTTCTCCGTGGTCCGTGCTATAAACAAGGGACAATGTTAAAGCTTAGTCAGCTGATAGTAAGAGTTCAGTTCCATTTGTGCCATACTGGCCCGACTGCGAAGACGTGAGCATAGAAGCTAAAGAATATCCAGTCTTAAGATGTGTTACCAGGAATTGACTAGAAAAAGCAGCCTGAACAACTTGGCGTGTGCTCTAGTGATCTGTAAAGTTTGTGGAATAGCGATGGCGTGTATATAGTACAATTATATATAGTTACGAGCTGTGTGTATAAATCTATTCACAAATCCAAATCCCGTCTGTCACACTCAGAACACATGACAATATTACTGAAATTTAATCAAAACCGTCAGAGCTCGTTTTCGACAATTTTTTTTTTTCTGTGGCCGATTTACAGTCAGTGTTTTCACGTTTCCAGGGCGCCGATCTACTGTGGGTAAACATTAAATACCAAATTCGAATACAATCCAATGGATCAGGCTCTAACAAAAGTTACATCCACATAAACAGTATTCAAAAATCCACTTTTTCGTATCCAGGTGACTCAAAAGGTACTTTTGTGCACAGCCGTTTCTACGCAAAGACGCGGTAAACAAGCATCTACAACGATACAGTTACGGTTGGGGACGGTGTTTTCTGCTTGATCTGTGCAAAGGTGTTATTTATCAAGGACACCAGCCTGGGAGCTCAGTATTCCGTGTAAAGACCGCGCCATAGCTCAAGTGGTTTGTCGCTGGTTTCCCACCGCGGGGGCCCAGGTTCGATACCGGGTCTGGTCAAGTGGGATTTGTGGTGGAGAAAGTGGCGCTGGGGCAGATTTTCTCCGAGTACTTCGGTTTCCCCTGCCAATCTTCGTTCCACCAATTGCTCCACACTCACCCTCACCTATCATGTGGGGCTGGTACAACAGGCTAGAAGTGGCCGCAGTGCAAGGGACTTAGTCCCACCCCACTAGCAATAAAAGAAAACTAAGAAAGCATCTGTGTTGCATCGTGTTTACAATACTCAGTGACTCATGTCTGAGATAATAAGTGGGCCCTCATCACAAAGGAGCATGTAATTCCAACTCTGAGGTCAAGTAGAACGTAAAGTCTCAATGTGAGGCAAATATAACACCAAGCGGTATGTAAAATGTCGCTCTTAGATCAAGAGATACGTAAAATTTCATTTTGAGCCCAAGGGGTATGGCAGTTCTCACTCTGATACCGACAGAGTATGTCAGCTGAAAAGCAATACGAAAAGATGGTTTACTGACGGAGCGGCTGCAGTCCTGTATAGTCATCTAAACTACTATCGGGATTCTCGTTTATAGGTCATGGAAACCCCGACAATAATTTAGAATCAGCCGGTATATCCCGCTTCGCCACTATGCATAATTTCTATTTCAGTATCGGCCCCAAACTTTCTGACACACCCTGCATTTGATTACCGACCTAATGTAAACAAATTACAGCCCATTTTCTGTAGCAGTGAAAATGATACCCACTGGATGCCTGCTTGTCTATTACGAACATGCGGAGGGTAGTTAATGTGCTGAAACACAATTAATAACAAGACAGAGCAGACCCCAAGAGGACACAACAGGGCGGAGTCCAGCCTGCCGCGAGGGGGTGGGGGGAGGAGGGTGGGAACTCTGTATGCAATACGCCTACGGCGATGCGTTTAGGAACTTTTATATAAAAACGCAGAAGAGTACAGGCACAGATAAAGTTGCCTTTGTGCTTAATTAAGCACCTCTAACATGAATGGGAACATGGATCCAAGCATGGTACTTACTGCAAACCTTAGAAGATGCAGCCATGTTGTCTGCAAATACAGGACTGCCAACATTAGACGCGTATATGTAAAAACAAGATCCAAAGCCTGATCTTTAGAATTTGCCTTCAGTAAATCCACAACGTTCGGCTTTTTTGGTTATGTTTTTAAAGATTAATATCTGCAAACCTTCCAAGTTTAGGCTTTGGTATTTTATTTTTACAAATAAACTTCAACGGTTGGCAGCGCTAACATAGCGGTGAAGTTTTAAAACTACTTGGATCGCACGTCAATATGTAACTAGTCCACGCATTAAACTCGGCACTCCATTCTGAGAATAGTCAGATTCACGCCCTGGCAGCTTTATCCCAAGCAAAAATGCCAAAATGCGTACAAGAGGAGTGTGAGTGGACTTCAGAAGCGGTCTGGACAAGGCCGAGAGCACAGGTGGGTAGAAGAATCTCTACAACTATTTTGGGATCGAATCCTAACTCTACGGATGTCAAGGCAGTAAGAATGGGCACTATAATGACAGAACTATCCCGAGTCCTGGAGAGGCGACGCTAATTCGATGCATGGTCTGTGCTCCATAATGTGGGTTTCTCTACAGAGGTGTTAAAATTTCGTTCCATAAAAATATTATTCGTCAGGCTAGACTCACTTCGGTTCAGCTAACACTGTCATGACCAGGGCCCGGATTCTGATGACCTGAAAATATTTAAAAAATTACCTATAAAATTACCGAAAAAATCCAGAAAAATGACCTAAAATATGACCCAAAAATGTAATACGCAGGGCCCGGATTTTGATGACCTGAAAATATTAAAAAAATTACCTATAAAATGACCGAAAAAATCCACAAAAATTACCTAATGGAGAAAAGAAAGAACACTTCGCTTCCATGGTATTCACATTTCAGAAAATATATGAAGAAAAAATCCCTAAAATGACCAAAAATGACAAGAAATGCCTTTAAAAGTCCAAAAATGTACCAAAAAAAAAATTGCCCCCAAATGAAAAAATGATCTTAAACCTAAAAATGTCAAAAAAATGACAAAAAATTACCTATAAAATTTACAGTTCCTCAGTTGCAGGTAGTGGGTGTCGCAATCGCATGCGGCTTGCGTCTCGCGTCCTCTTCTTGCTCCAGGCCGCAAGGTTATCCATCGCTAGTGGGTTCAGTTGCCTACTCGCATGCGGCGTGATCGCATGCTGCAAGTTGCTCACTTGCAGGTAGTGGGTAGCGCAATCGCATGCGGCTTGCGTCTCGCGTCCTCTTCTTGCTCCAGGCCGCAAGGTTATCCATCGCTAGTGGGTTCAGTTGCCTACTCGCGTGCGGCGTGATCGCATACTGCAAGTTGATCACTTGCTGGTAGTAGGTAGCGCAATCGCATGCGGCTTGCGTCCCGCGTCCTCTTGTTGCTCCAGGCCGCAAGGTTATCCATCGCTAGTGCGTTCAGTTGCCTACTCGCATGCGGCGTGATGAGTTGGGACACGGATAAAGCCAAGTGTCTTATCGAAGAATACCGCGAAAAGAGAATTCCGTGGGATTTGCGGGATCCCAGTTATAAAGACAATCGGAAGAAGTTGAAGCTATGGGAGGAACTAGCCACGAAGTTTGAATGTTCGGTGAAGGAACTTAAAGTCGTTGCGAGGTATATCACTATTAATAAAATGTTCCTGCACCACATTCTTCTCTGACAAGCCGCAGCAGCAACTGTCTGCAGTGATATCTCCACACAAGCTGACGTAAAAATTGAAGCAAGCAGTCGCTATGGGTGTAAATGGGATCGGTCGCATGCGGAAACGGTTGCTGCTGGCCGCATGCTGCTTAATAAATTGGACGGCAAACATAGTTGCCCGAGGAGGGCAACTAGGTTGCTTTAAGCTGCTCCAGTGTAAACCCGCCTTTATGCGCCGGCTACCCTTTACCCCCAGGAAGATTCCTGCCACTGATTTCTGTTAGAGGCTGAGTCGACTTCGTGGCCACAGTACCGCTAAAAGGATTTAGTTAATTGAAAAATCCAATGACCTCATCGGGAATCGATCCAGCGATTTTCCGCTTTGTAGTGTGAGCCAAATGTGTAGGGTTATGTGACGGACGATTTGTTATTCACAATGAACAACCTACTCTTTGTATTTTGACTGCGATCCTTTACGGTGCAGTATCAAAAAACAAAGTTTTCGTATACGTAAAAGCAGTGTTAAGGGTCAGACGAAAGAATTTCCGGCAACCATATTACGGTCACGGTAGCCGAGCGGTCTGAGGCATGCACTGTCTTCGCTCGCTTGGAAACCGGGATCGTGGGTTCGAATCCCACTCAGGGCATGGATGTTAAGTTTGTATGTGTGCGTTTTTCTGTGTTTGTGTACAGGGAGAGGCCTTGCGACGAGCTGATCACCCGCCCAAGGAGTCTTACCGAATGTGTAAGATCTAGAAATACCGATGTGAACGGAGAAGTTCACAGAGGTAGGTCTAGCCCCACTGGGGCTGTAGTGCCAAGGAAAAAAAATTACGGAATGCAGACCATTAACACATGGCAAAAACGAACCTTATGCAGTAAGTCACGGAAGAATGAGAAGTACTGTACTTAGGGTCAGTTTATAGCGACTATTCTGTGAGTATTTGGGATATTTTGATGTAGATATGCTGAGTATTGTATGTTCCTGTCCCGTCAACAGAATGTAGGGCAAAATCGTGATATAAAGATAGCTAACAAATGCCTTCAAAATGTGGCACAGTTCAAATATTTGGGAACGACAGTAACAAATCAAAATTTTATTCAGGATGAAATTAAGAGTAGACTGAATTCGGGTAATGCATGCTAACGTTCAATGCAGAACTTTTGTCTTCTCGTCTGCTGTCTAAAGATGTAAAAAATTAAATATACGGAACTATAATTTTGCCTCTGGTTCTGTACGGGTGTGAAACTTGGTCTCTGACATTAAGGGAGGAACACAGACTAAGGGTGTTCGAGAATATTTGGACCGAAGAGAGATGAAGTGACAGAAGGTTGGAGAAAACTGCATAATGAGGAGCTTCATAAGTTGTACTCTTCGCCAAATATATTAAAAAGACCTAGTCTAAGAGGATTAGATAGGCATGTAGCACGAATGGTGTATAAGTGGAATGCATATAGATTTTTGGTGGGAAAGCTGGAAGGAAAGAGACCACTGGGAAGAACAAGGTGTAGTTGGGTGGACAATATTAAAATGGATGGGATGGCATGGACCGGATTGATCTAGCTAGGAACAGGTATAAGCTGAGGGGTCTTGTAAGCATGATACTGAACTTTCGGGTTCCATAAAATGCTGGGAAGTTCTTCAACATGTGCACAACTGCAGGCTTCTCAAGAAGGGCTCAGCTCCAGGAAGTTAGTCATGTAGAGTACGAAGGAAATGGTTTATAACTGACTATTTGCGCGTCTTATTCGTGGTAAATGGCGTTATACGAGGCCTCGACAAGGCAGGGAGAGAATATGGAAGAAATTAGGGGACATTAACAGAATGAAAATTAAAATTATGGGAATTCCCGCTGGGTTCTCAAGAGGAGTGTCACACTAGTACAGCTTACAAAGAGTATGGTAGGGCCATCACGAATGACTGAGAAGATCGGGGGGGGNGCGGGGGGGGGTGCACTATCTGCCTCCATTAAGATTGCAGGTATTTTTTTTAATTCGCTTAGTGGGGGGTGGAGTCCAACTCGGTCCACTCGGCACGGCGGCCACTGATTGGCCTATTATAGCCTGCCCTGAGTGATGGTGATGATGAATTTGGTGGAATGAAGATTGGCAGGGGAAACCGAAGTACTCGGAGATAACCCGCCCCAGCGCCACTTTGTTCACCACAAATCCCACCTGACCAGACCCGGAATCGAACCCGGGCCACCGCGATGGGAAGCCAGCGACTAATCGCTTGAGCTATGGCGCGGCCTTTGCGGGCATTTAGTTACAGTAATATTCTGTCAATAGCCGAGATTCGAACCCGATACTTCGAAATGTGAGTCGAATATGTTACAACTGTACCAACTCGCTCAAACCAGATTTAGGTCGGCATTTGATGTAATAAAGTAACGAAATGGTTCTTTATCCGCCTCCGCCCCCACCCCCAAAATTATCTCCGTACTTCCTGTAAGTGCCAGGCGGATTTCCTCAAGCTGTCCCATCTGGAGCAGAGGCCTACACGCGAAATGGGCTCTCAAGTGCTGCAGCCTACATGTAGTCCGAAACTCCACTCAGAGTTATGTAAGTGACATTCCTATTAGACATCTTAAAAGTGCGTGCACAATACTCAACTGGTCTTTCCGTTTTCATTTTTAGTCAATTAACTGGCCGGTTTGTGTCTCAACAAGAAACGGCGTTGACTAATCATATCTGACGAATTGCAGGCATAGCATTACAAATGGAGGTAGCTAACAATACAGCTAACGTAAGAGTTTAAAATAACAAAAATAAATCTATATATCTACCTACCTATCTATATATGGACGTACCTATGGCTCCACGGCCTTTTTGTTGGACCTAGGCCTCTTTTAAGCTTCTTCAACTTTTACAGAGTCGGTATGACTCGTTGGGCGGGGGATCAGCCCGCCTCAAGTCCGCTACCTGCACACACACGACAGCACAAACACTGAATAAACGCACACAACTCCAGTGGGATTCGAACCCACTATCCCTGTGTTTCAGCTGGGAAAGACAGTTCATGCCCTAGACCGCGCAGCCACTGTGAATGGCTGTGAACAGTTTTAAGTTGCATTAAATACGCAGGTGAATGACTCAGTGATACATCACTGCAACAGGGTGCTCAGATAGTGTATCCAAACACATCAAAGTTGAGTGCTCTAAACGAAACAAACAAAAAATAAGAAACCAAAATGTTCGACAAATACGAAAACTAAGGCGTTTGACTTCTCATTGACACTGGATGTAACAGTTCTTCACAAGGGATATGGCTACTAGCCTTATCAATACAGTATCATGGTTTGCAGTAGCTTAAAGTTTAAATATGGACTAACACACCAGTAAAATTAATTAAGTTCACTGGATAAAGGTGAACGGAGAAGTTCATGGAGGTAGGCCTAGACCCACTGGGGCTGTAGTGCCAGGGGGAAAAAACTGGATAAAGGTAAAGACATCCCTGTAACAGGCCGTGGAGTCCCATAGGGCTGTAAGATGTTGAGGTTCCCACATTTTCTAGACAATCGGCTCACAGACGGCGGTGAAGTTGTCAGCCTTACGCGCCGGCAGCCGTGTACATTCCTGGTACTCATTTCTGTTAGAGGCTGAGTCGACCTAAGGGCCATAGTGCGGCTGGAAGGATTAGGTCAATTGAAAAACCTAATAACATGATCAGGAACCGAACCACGACCTTCGCCTTGCAGCACAGTGCCTCAACCAACCACGCTACCAATTAAGTTAACTCATGTACTTAAAAGAAAATACTAGGAATGTGATTCAGATCCAACGCAAAAACTCTTGCGCATCACTTCATGCCGTACATACTGGCAGCGGAACGGAGCAAATTGAACTATTCTTCTGGGTGTCCTCTAACACGTCCGCGGTACACAAGAGAAAACTGGAGGCCGATTAAGTTCTCAGGCGCTCTTGACTTATGTCCGTCTCACTGTGATCTAATTTGACAGAATTTCATAAAATTCAACAAGTGGGCTTTCTCTACACTTCGTTGGGCATGTCACATTTTCAGTTATACTGGGCCATAATAAAGCGTGTGTTCGTGTAAAACAGTGAATGGGTATTATCTTTCATGCACAATATATTCAGTCCTCAGGGCAACTATTTTCACTTTTATTTCTCCTCCATACGAGATGTTTCGGCCTCACACGGCCATCATCAGGTGTTTTATCTACCCCCAAACTGTCGCACTGTATAAAATGTACAAAACGTTCACTTATGTTAAATGATATAAACTCCGTCTCAAGTGCAAACAATATATTTTGTGTCTTTGATCTTGCTTCCCCACACTACATGTTTCGGCCTCAGACGGCCATCATCAGGTGTATAACACTCACGTCGCTGTCACACTGCACCCAGCTCAAAATTTAACATCTAAAACACTCTCCCTGTCATTATCAACTTCCACTCCATTGATAGCTGTCTGGTTCGTAGATTATTTCACACACGTTAATTTTACTTTATTGTAATGGCACCATAATAAAATCTTTAGTTCTAATTTTAAAACCTTTAAATTCTTTCTCCAAATTTTAAAATTTTAAAATTATTAGGGTTATTCGCCCTATGTTTAAAATGCTGCAGCGGCTAGTTCTTGTTTCCACACTGTATAGTTGTTATCCTGTGTAGTCTTTCTGTGTGCGTGCCGCTGCTATTCTTTATTACGTTTTTATTACGTTTATTACGTTATCATTTGCTTCTATTTGTGTGTTGTTCCTTGCCCCTGCCTATGTTGTTAAATCTTGTGTGGACGTTTGAATGGTCACTACCAAGTACTGATTAAGACGTATGGGGGAGTGGATGTATAAATCCACAATTCTTGACCTCGGCACTAGTTGAATGTGAGCGGTGAGATATACTTCCTGGGAAGGAGCCTTCAGTATTCACTGGATGGATCCCGCAATAGGGCTGGACATGGAGAGGCGAAAATTTTACACGTACCGCGACTTCAACTCCGACCCCTGGGATGTCAAGCCCGTAGACGGCCGCACTATTCTGGACCGACATCGAAGACTACCATAAAGGAGTTTCGGGAATTCCGATTTTCATACAAAATCCCTGTCTGTAGAGGGTCATTAATATACTTCTCCATACATCGCACAAACCCTTCAATTTTTTTAATTCGGCACGGGAGAGGTTCACTAACCTAATTTAATTATCCCCATTCGAAGAACACCAGTCAGATGGCCGCAGGGGCCAAATATCTGTGTCGTAAAGACGACTATTATCGCCATTTTTGTTCCAATTTTTAAGTAAGCTGAATATAATCACATTCACGAGTGACTACAGATGCGGTTTGGATTGGTAATTGGATTTATTGAACACTTACAGAACGTAACTACAAGTAACTATAGTGTTATCGCTAATTCACACATTCTGCAGTTCACTGCAGCACGTACTAAGGCTTCTCAGTCTGCTGTGTCTTCATCTGTCGTTGCCTGGTGACAGACCTCAACAATGTACTCTGCTTCCGTGCTCATGTCCTTACCGGCTGGCGACTGTTCCACAACTAACTGAACTCAAAGTCAAAGTCACATTACGACTGACGGTCGGTCAGTCAGTCAGTCAGTCAGTCAGTCAGTCAGTCAGTCAGTAAGTCTTGGCGTCAAGCCCCATCTAAGGCTCATGACCAGATATTTATTGCTCCTTGATAGTAACGGTCTTGTTTTTCTGGGGGCACCCTCTCTGACCAGAGGACGGATTTGTCTTTTGTATATACTGCTGGCCCTTTCCAGCGCAGTCTTTCTCGTGTCTGAGTCCCTTGGGACTCGTGACCATATTTTACTGTCTCAAATTTGAGACTTCCTTTTTTGTTGTCGCCTACGACTCGCAGGGTCACGGTGGAGGTATTCGACCCCGCCTCCACACGGGTTACTAACTGAACTGTAGACCTGTCCAGCTTGTAACATCTCGGCACGTACCACACAGAAAACAACGTTCCTCTGTTGCTGTACCACTGTTCCGTTCGTGTCTGTTGGCGAAGCCCATTATAACGGCTTCGCAAGCAAACAATTCCACGGCAACAATTTGGTACAACAATAATTATTGTTGTACCAAATTGTTGCCGTGGAATTGTTTGCTTGCGAAGCCGTTACTCAGTAACGGGTCTACATGCCACAATTTTAAACTCGACGAGGCGCCGTTGGTAATTTCTGCATTAAAATTGTATTATGGAAGAGGGTTACAATCTTTCCACTCTTAGGGGAGAAACAGAAATCAAGTAAAGAGTCCTATCTCCTGGGGTCCTGCGCCGTGTAGTCCACTTAAAATCAACCGACGTTTCGGAGAAACATTTCACTCCATCTCCAGGGTTCTAAGAAATTTCGGTTGATTTTCAACGTACAAGCAGTTAGGATCACGGAGGACAGTGCTCTTCATAACCACAGCGCTGTGAGAACCCCAAACCCTGCACAGAACAAAGCAAGTTAAGATTACTCGGACCACAATAAGGAATATCTGTCAGTAGGCAATCCTCAGTCGATCAAAAGTTAGTCCAGTGCTCCTTCTGGTAAAGCTGGTCCTTCTCCATAATATATTGTGACGTATAGGTCCACTGCTAGGCAACGACTCTGTAAACACACTGCCGCGGGAGCTAACGTTGGCAACAACAGGACGTCTATTGCTAGGCAATGGATCAGTAAATACGACCAAAATATTAACCACGGCGTTTTCCGTGGGGTCCGTCCCGAGGCTATATAATGAGATGTTCCGAGGGAGCGCTTAGTTGTTCTCAGAAGTTGAGAGAGTTCAGTTGAAGATGAGTTCATTTGAGTGAGAGGCTGTCAAGAAATGGGTACAGTTCTGGAAATGGCAGTCGAAGGCGATTGAGAAGAAATGAAAAGAAATTAATTAGTCTGTGAAAAGAAGATTTCATATGTGACATGAAATTAGAGTGAGACTGTTATAAACCCGTTGCCAGAAAACGACTAGTGAAGACTGAGGACCCTAGAGAGAAAGTGAGTGAGTGAGTGAGTGAGTGAGTGAGTGAGTGAGTGAGTGAGTGAGTGAGTGAGTGAGTGTAACGGTGAACTGTGAAGTATGTAGGTCAACGACAGAGCTGTACTACTTGTAGTTACGAGTTGAGTGTTTAAGGTGTCAATAAATCCAATCATCCAACCTAAAACCCATCTAACAGTCACACCCATAAAACACGTGACAAGATACAACGGTTGGTATCACTGGCACTCTGCTACTAATGGATTTGACGCTCAGACTATACGATCACGCTTTAACCTCCCAAATAACAGACAGAAATTGAAATTCAGTACAGCATGTTTGCCCAAACTTTGAAGTTAACAACTGTTATAATATTTGCCTGCTCTTAGCTTACCTTAAAACACCAGCTTCAAAACAAAAATGCATTATTCAATCACGCTCTTATGCCCACTAGGTATTTATCCTTCAACACGTCCTCTATGGTCAAGGGAAACACTGCAGATTACCGCGGCGATCACCGCGCCACCATTAATGTTGACGGTGGTTTTCTTAAGAACATCTGCATTCGCCGCTGGTCCCATACACCGGTCCCATACACCTCAACCTACCTTACAGACGCACTCGCGCATACCAAGTAGGTAAGTGACATGGGTACAGCGCTTTACATTAATATTGTGACTATTATGTGTGTGACTATACAGGGGATTTGGATTGGAGATTATAGTTCAATGTTATACACACCAGTGGCCTCACTCTATTACAGGCTCCACTAGTTGCTTCCTGGCAAAGGTTTTTAACACAGGAAGTATAAAAATCTGAATGAATTACACACTCCAAATATCACACCTAAAGTCTTCTCTTCACAGCCCGACTTTCAACTCAACTGAACTGACACACAGTCAAAGTCAAAGAAGTAAAGTTACGACCGACGGTCAGTCGGCCAGTCTATCTTGGAATAAGGAACCCTTTTGGGGCTTAAGACCACATCTTTATTACTGTCAGTTGGAGGCTTGTTGGTGTGGGGCGCTCTCTCTGACGAGAGGACGGGTCTGTCGTTTACCAGAATCACAGTCAGCAGTATCATCCCAACTCTTCTTTATAACAACTTTGCAAGGACCGAATAGAAAATATAATTTTCAACAATACCTCTATATATTTATAGACGTGTGTTTACCTCGCCGTTGCACAGGAACGGCAGTTCTTCTATTGTTGCGTGTGTGTTCACTTCCGTGAGAATCTGTTTATGGTGCAGTTGCCTAGCAACAGCTCTACATGCTACAAATATACTAACTTCTTCTAAAGCTGAGGTTTCAACACTTTGCAAAAAATGCAAAGCTGTTTGAATTACAATCATGTGACAGCACGCCTACTAGAAGCAACTCAAAGAAACGTTGAAGTCGAACGAGTTCTGAAACCTGGTTACAAATTAATACACCTGGTCCGTATTCATGTCGACATTTGAAGGTGTGTGTGTGTGGGGGGGGGGAGGGGGGGCGGGAATGAGTTCTATCAATACGCCAAGCGTCTATGTACTGTAACAAGAAAACCGCAACGCGGGGGGACGAAGGGACTGGCCATTGTTCCCACTGCATCCGGGGCTGAAATACAATACACAGTCGCCAATACTGAATCATCCCCTTTCGATATACACCCTTTCATTGAACATATTAACCCCATGTTGGCAGGCGTTTTGCACGAGAGAGGATTTGGGAACAGAACATCTGCAGGAAGAAAGGGAGGGTTGTTAAAAAGGAAATTAAAACGACACTGCACCAGACCTACAGGGAGGTTCTGACTATTCCAGCTACATGCACAGTCGGTATATCACTAGGCTACGGGCTGGGCGACCGAGGAATCGGGGATCGATTCCCTGCACGTGCAAGACAATTTGGTCCACGACTACCAGACCCAGTGAGATATATAATGTGAACCGGGAACCATCTCCTTGGGGGTAAAGCGGAAATAACGTGAAGCTGACCACTCACCTCTATTTATTTCCGACGTTAAGAAAGGTTGTGAGTCAATGGATGATATTTCCGTGTGGAGGCGGGGTCGAATACCTCCACCGTAGCCCTGCGAATAGTAAGAAGCTACGAAAATGGATATCTAGAATCTAAGACAATGAAGTGCGTTCACAGGTTCCACGGAACTCGTACCCGGGAATGACTGCGCTGGCGATGACCAGCAGTAACTTTAAACGACAGACCCGTCCTCTCGTCAAAAAGAACGCCCCACATCAAGAAACCCACAACCGTCTGACAGTAATAAAGATCTGTTCGTAAGCCCCCGATGTTTGCTTTATTCCAAGACAGGCTGACCGACTGGCCGTCGGTCGTAACACAAGACTCAGGAAAGTGGACCTATACCACCACCGCTCCCCCACGTCTTCAGAAATCACAGGTAAGGAAAGTTATCCCTTTGCATAATTGATTAAAGACCATGCCAGGAAGATATATGAGGGAGTGGAGGTACAGCTCCACCATTCCTGATCCCGGCACTAGATGTAGGTGAATTCACGTAGTATAATTAGGAAGAGGGACAACTGTAACTTTACCTTTACATACACGAACACAGACAACATACAAATTGGTCCTTGGCAGAAAGCTGCGCGTCAAGAGGCGTACCAGGCTCCAATTTCATTTGTACACAAGTTAGAGACATCAGGCTTACTTGCATGCCTGCCATTCTGTCTTGATGTTATCTCAGCAGTTTGGCCGCGCCATAGCTCAAGCGGTTAGTCTCTGGCTTCCCACCGCGGAGGCCCGCGTTCGATCCTGGGGTCTGTCAAGCGGGATTTGTGGTGGACAAAGTCGCTGGGGTGGGTTTTCTCAGAGTACTTCGGTTTCCCCAGCCAATCTTCATTCCACCAAATTCTCCATCATCATAATCACCCGGGGCAGGTACAATAGGCCAATCAGTGGCCGCCGTGCCGAGTGGACCCAGTTGGACTCAATCCCCCACTAAGCGAATTTTATGTCACCAGTAGTTAGTAACAGGGACAAAATAACAGTGTGCTTGAGTCGGCATTGTAGTGCTCACCACTGCCAGAAAATGTTCATAGTATGCTTACAGATAGCAGCACTGCTTCATGCACAACAATAATGTGGAATGTAGACCCGTTGCTAGGCAACGACCGCGAAAGATGCTATGCAACAGCCGTTACTTAGTAACGGCTTCGCAAACAAGAGAAACAATCTGAAACAAGCAACAGAGGAACGGTGTTTTCTGTGAAGTCCGGGCCGAGATGTTATAAGCAGAAGAGTAAGTGAGAGTCTAACCCGTGTGAAGGCGGGGTCGAATACGCCCACCGTGACCCTGCGAGTCGTTAAGAGGCGACGAAAAAGTGAAGTTTCATACATCCATTCCCTCACATGCATTCATGGCGTAGCGCTTAACTCGTTGAGCACAGGGAAAACTGTACCTTACTATTACTATAGGAAGCTGTTAGAAATGTAGCTATTTTAGAAGAACGTTTGAACCTGTTCGAGGTCAGTTATTCCTGACATACTTTATTTATTGAGATTACTAAAAACAATTTTCACTCGTACAGAAATTGTTCTCTGGATAGATTTTATGCTCTAAAATAAAAAAAAATATGTAGATAACAGCAAATCTTTCCTATCTAAATTGGAATCAGGTTTATTCCAGCACTCCAGTCTCAGACGCTGCCATTAAGGTATTTGTGCGCATGTCGTCTCTATCACGTGAAGGGTCCGCTCGGCTTGCATGTGCAGCTGACTCAGGAAGTCATTCAGAGCATCAGTGTAAACAGGGTTACAATTATGCATACACCGTTACAGTTAACCTTCATTCAGAAAAAAAAACGTAAAGCTATCCTTGTAACAGGGCGTGAAGACCCATATAAAATGAAAATCTACTACACTTTATACAAGCACTTTAAAATTTTTAAAATTATTGTTAACTAGTTTAATAAACTGAAGCAGAGTTATGGAAACGATGACAAATACTGTTATTAACTAATACGTCATTCCTCTTCATTTCTATAGGAATCTAAGCAGACTCTGAAACAGTGAGTGCACAGTAACATATGCCAGTGGATTTATTTTATAGAATTGAATAAACTGAACACATTAAAAAAAAGTAACAAGTAACAAATTACGATTGTCTGAAAAACGAATTTTTTTTTCGAAAAATTGTAACATTTCAGTTATTGTCTAAAGTTAAAATCTTTATTAATTGCAACGATTCGAAATATCTGAGAATCTTCGCGAAAATCTTCCAGTATTCGGAAATGTTAGAGAATAAAAATTTCGGAAACTTAGAAATAAAAATATTTCGAAAGGCAGGAATTACGAATGTTCCTGCTTTCACTTCTAAGAAAAACGGTAAGGTAAAGTTTACCCTGTGCTTAACTATTTAACCATTATGCCATGAAGGCGTATGGGGCACTGGTTGTATAGACCCACATTTTCTCGACCTCGGCACTAGTTGGAGGTGAGTCGTCAGCTTCACGCCCCGGTCGCTTTATCCGGGGAAAGAGTCCCCGGTACCCTTTGGATTGGAGGCTGGGGTCACAGAGCCGGTCTTCATTGCCGAATTCACAAAATCTAGCAAATGGACTCTATTATGAGGCTGGTTTCGGATAGCTCTTGCCTCTTTAATGCCTATCTTAACTACCAACTGTTCTTCCGGCTCTCAGACTAAAACCTGAAATTCCAAAGTATATCGATATTAACAAGAAGTTCTTGGAATGACTCATCACTTACTTTCCTTTCACTATAATCTGAGTAGCTGAAACAAGCAGAAACTTCAGTATGCATGAGTAATGAACTTAAAAAAAAAAAACAAGAAATTCTGGGAAGAATTAAACGCCTACATTCCATGATACGACACGGACCGCACTGAAAACGACGCGTCCAGCAATTCTTATGTTGCTGGGTGTGTATTCGTTGCCGCTGTCAGTTTTTAGGGAGCTGTTGCTCAGCAACGATAGGGGAATACACACATAAAAGCAGACAAACGGACTGATTGCAGGGATTTATAAAGTCCGCGTTGAGATGAAATCAGGTGTCATGATATACATGCCAAGTTCCAAAAAGATCGGTCCAGCCATTCAAAAGTTGATAGGGAAGGATACACGCAGCATCGAGATCGCATAAACCAACTTTCGTTTTCTCAAAATAAGGAAAGTATGCTAAGAGGCTGTAATGCTGATATTAATCGTGGGCCGCTGAGACGGGCTGGTGCGTCACGACATGCATACAAAATTTCATCACGACCCGTTCTGGCATTCAAGTATTACTACGGTTATTATAGCAATATGAGTACCTGCAATGTTGGTATTAAAGATTTGAGAAATTTATGAAGTAAGCCTCTGAGATTATGTCATATGGTTCGATATACCTACCAAGTCTCGTGAAGATTAGTTCGGGCATTCATGTAATATTAAGGTTATCACAGCAACAATTTCGGAGTCTGCAATGTTGGTATTATTCATGTAGAGGATATGAGAATTGAGTCACTGAGATGGGCTCAGGTGCCTTGATATACACACCAATTTTCATAAAGATTGGTTCTGGCGTTCAAACTTTTTTCTTGAGGGGGGGGAGGATATATATATATATATATATATATATATATATATATATATATATATATATAAATACACACACACATAATAAAGAGAGA
>NW_019720162.1:1386012-1412632 GCF_002891405.2 Cryptotermes secundus
CGTCCACATTACTCGTGCTCGTGCGTCAGAAGCTTACTGCTTCCGGAAAATCAGGATCTGGAGCTGACGAAGTGGACGCCCAAACTGGTTTGCATACAAAGCCTTCGCATTTCTTCATAACAGGTATCAGCTCCAGATCCTGATTTTCCGGCAGCAGTAAGCTTCTGACGCACGAGCACGAGTAATGTGGACGCGCCTTTACAATGAGTACAAGCTGACGGTATGTAAAGCCATGCAGTTCGGGAGAAGTCCACCGACGTTTCGGAGGAGCTCTTCTTGTCGCCCAGTACTTGGTTTCCTGATCGGCCGAAGACGGTGAAAATACGTTCCTCCAAAACGTCACCTGATTTCTACCGAACTGCACATTTTTACAATCCAGAATAACGTAACGCGTAAGTACTGCAGCTGGTTGATTTCCTGCCGCCTCAACTAAATACATTACCACGGCTTCCTACTTTCAATTAATAATTCCTGTTGTATTTTTTAAATATACACTTCAGTACGGAGTTGGAATATTTAATGACTCTCCCATGAACGAGGCTAGACAGTGTAGACAAAAGAAGATAAAGCGCTCCCTGTAACACACCGTGGAGGCCCATAGGATTGTGAGACGTCGAGGCTCCCACATTTTCTAGACAATCGATTCACGGATGGCGGTGAGGTCAGACTTACGCGCTGGCCGTCCTTTACACCGGCAAGAAGATTCCTGGTACTCATTTCTGTTAGAGGCTGAGTAGACCCCAGGGTCATAACGCGGCTGGAAGGATTAGGTCAGTTGAAAAATCCAATGACCTCATCGGGAAGCAAATGAAGTATACGAAACAAAATTGGCAAGACGCTGACGAAAAGTGCGCAGTACAATGAACGCTAATTAAGTGGGGTACACAAGAAATCGTTCCTGCTGTCCGATTGATCCAATACAACAGAACTGCACCGTGTGGGTGTTGGTGTATTCTGAACTAACTTTCCAAGTATCGCTCCCTCTCACTAGTGAAGCAACAACGCATTATCACATCGCTGCAACTGCACTAGGAAAACGACAATTAATGGTATAAATACTAGCTAAGAGCTTGATGACTTAGGGGGTTGGAGTTCGAGTCCCTGTATGGGTAAGAATTTTCACTTCTTCACGTCCACCAGACAGGTTTTGGGACCCATTCCGCCTCCTATCCAATGGATATCAAGGACTCTTTCTACGGGGGGGAACGTAGCCGGGGCGTAAAGCTGACCATTCACCTCTAACTTGCGCTTAGGTAAAGTATACGTGGATCTAAATGTCCAATCCCCCATATGCCTACATGGCGTAGTGCTTAATTAAGCACAGGGACTTTATTTTCTAATGATAAAAACGTTTTTAAACTATTAAACCCTGGACATAATACTGCAAAAAGGAAACGGCAAAACTGGCAGAAAACAAGTTGCGAATAAAACATACAGGAATGTACCAGGTGGAAAGGTCAGTATTCAGGGAGGTCATAGTAGCTGTCATTCTAAGCAAAGAAATGTGTATGTTCTAGTCCGAACCGTTTCCGAGATAGAGCCATTTCAACACGCCATGTCCTCACACGACTTGCACCGAGACAGAGCTATTTCACTGCACAGTACACTGTACAGACGAGCAACACGCCATGTTCTCACACGAGCTGCCCTGAGCCAGAGCTATTTCACTGCACAGTACACTGTACACTGTACACTGTACAGACGAGCAACACGCCATGTCCCCACACGAGTTGCACCGAGACAGAGCTATTTCACTGTACAGTACACTGTACACTGTACAGGCGAGCAACACGCCATGTCCTCACACGAGTTGCAAAGTGCATTGATGTTGACTGTGGAATTCTCGAAAATGTATTACACTGGGTAAACTGTATCAACTCTGTCACTTGAGCAATAAATATCGGCATTAGAAACAGTACGTAATATCGCTTTCTTATCAACAATCTTGGAACTGAGCAGCGAAATCTCGAAAACCGTTCGGAATAGGATACATGTACATATATACTTTTTTGCACTCTATGACCTCCCAGAATACAGACCTTACATCCTGGAACAAACTGTATACCCCAAACGCAATCTTGCATAATTATGCATTACAACATTTTTATGACATGACTGCAGTGGAACTGAGGTGTGTTACCTGAACCGAAGGAAGCTGAACATGCATTTCCTATGTATAAAACATTCCTGCCTGATCATTCATCAGCCATAACGAGGCATAACCTTGTAGAGATATCAGTAATCTTGGTGCAATACAGCAAATCTACCAAATTTCGTGTAGCTCTGTATGGCAAACAGGTAATCCTCGATGCGGACTACACTCGTAATGGTGAATTTCAGAGTCCCGTTCCAGGAAATATGGTATGTAACAAAATTGTGTACATTTACCCCATACTTGAAAACACCTTACCGTGCTTCAGGTCACGTGCTACAGCCGAATATCACCTCAGAGCCATCTCGGGATACTTCGTTCAATCACATTTGACATTGAAGAAGACTGTCACAAGGTCACAAAATCCCTTTCCGTGTATCCGTGTCTTACTTACCTGAAAGAAAGAAAAATAAAAGAAAATGAATGGAGATTCTCACAGCCTTGTTTATGAGGAATACTACCTTCCGGAATACAACACTCGGCTTGCCACCTGCTTTCACGCTGGTATCTTGCTTGGCATATTCGACCCTCAAGATGGAGGCCCCATGTTCCTCCGAAACGTCACTTGACTTTCAACGGTCTATACTATGTCATACGAGTATCCCACAAGATAGTACTCTTCAAGAAATAAAATGTTCAAGCACTTCGATACAAAGCTTCTCATGCACCAGGGCTGGGAAAACTGTATAGCCGAAAGGCCACATTATGAATTTCAAGTGTTCTGTAGGGCCAGAAACAGATGACGTATGTGTCATTTGTTCGCCACGATCATGCAACATGATGCCGCTGCTTGCTGATATTACAGAAATGTTAATGTAAATTAAAGATAGAGTAGGCAATTTTTACACTAGCTCCCCGGATTGCAGTTTGCTCACTCCTGCCTTGAACTGCCACAAATACTCCACGTTTCCCATGGCGTCATTACAGTTCAAGGAACATCTCCCCTTACATCATAAGGAAATCAGTTTGGAAGCTAGGCTGCAATCGCATCAGGGGGCAGGTTTCGTATTATCACGTGACTGAATGACTATGGACGGGGTTTGGATTGGTAATCGGATTTACTGAACAATTACAGAACGCAACTACAAATAAATACGACGGTCTCAATAAGCTACACACTCCGAAGATCACTGTAACTACGTGGTACTATACGCATAAAATCTTCTCAGTATTCACTAGCCGTTACTTGCTAGCGGCTCGCAACAGCGGACGTTCATCTAATAGTGAAAGTTAAGTTACGACAGACGGTCAGTAGGCCATCATCTGTACCCCAAGACAACATTTTTGTTACTGACAGCTGCGGGTTTGTTGATGTGGGACGCTCTCTCTGACGAGAGGGCGGGTCTGTCATTTACAATTGCTGCTGGCCATCGCTAGTGCAGTCATTCTCGAGGCCGGATCCCACGCGACTCATGACCACATTCTACCCCTTCAGATTCGAGACTCCCCAACCTAGAGGTCCAGGACCCCGTATTTATATCCCACAGATACAGAGTGGCCCAGTTATATCCCCACACATTAGATTTCCTTTTCGTCGCCCCCTACGGCTGTCAGGGCTATGGTGGAAGTATTCCAACTCCCTCCAGCCAATCAGTTCGTCTTGGCACCAAGCTCAATGAGACTCGCGACCAGAGATATGTTTTGCAACTGAACCCTTGTAGTCGTAGTCCTTACATAACAGCCTCTCTGACAACAAGATAGGTTTGCCTCTTATGAATGTGCTTGGCCTTTCATCAAGTGTACGTATCGCACATAGAGCATGCTATTGGAAATTCTTCCTTTTGCGCTATATACAAGTCCTCTGTCAGCACAGGCTTTATAGAGCAGATCATGTCGATCTTAGGTATCTTATGCTACAACGGCAGCTTAGTCACTTGAACGGCTGTAACGCCTCTTACATTTTCTCTGTCTGGCTTCGCCTTGTCCTATACTACGAATATCTCCATTTTCATGATTTTGTATGACTTCTGCTTGCTGCCTACGTAATTTGGTTGTATAATCGTACACCTACGGAAGGTTGAAAGCCGTGCTCAAATAGAGGACCAGTGTGCACCTTGGAAAATTTCCAGTGGTGGGGAGAATATTGTATTGAAAGCGCTGCACTCTTAAGTGGTAGGTGTCTGCCGCTAATTCATGGCGGGACAGTTATAGGTCATTACTGCGGTGGTTTCTGAACTACCAGCCCTCGTTATATAGCCCCGGCACGAAACGTGTTCACAGAGCTGTTCTCCAGCAACGGCTGTTGTACTGTCTCATGTTTACATAGCTGTTAGTTAGCAATAGGTCCACATGTCATAATACCTTTCTGTGTGTGGTTTACTTGGCCACGCTGCCTGTAATTAATTATAATTAACTAGCGAATTAAAGAAAACCCCTCTAGACTTGAATTATGTAGGTGCTTGTTTCTGTTCTTGGCCAAAACCCCAGCTTTACAGGCTGAAGATTGTAATTGTTTTCCTCAGTCCCTTTTGGCAGTCACAATACTATTCGACTTTATATAAAGGGACTGAGGAAAACAATTACAATCTTCAGCCTGTAAAGCTGGGGTTTTGGCCAAGAACAGAAACAAGCACCTACATAATTCAAGTCTAGAGGGGTTTTCTTTAATTCGCTAGTGGGGGAGGTGGAGCCCAGCTGGGTCCATTCGGCACGGCGGCCACTGATTGGCCGATTCTACGTGTCCCGGGTGATTATGATGGAGAATTTGGTGGAATGAAGATTAGCACGGGAAACCGAAGTACTCGGAGAGAACCCGCCCCAGCGCCACTTTGTCCACCACAAATCCCACTTGACCAGACCCGGGATCGAACCATGGGCCGCCGCGGTGGGAAGCCAGCGACTAAGCGCTTGAGCTATGGCGCGGCCTAAGTCTAGAGTGTTACCGTTACATTAACCTGCTCAATTCCATACTTTTACCTGATGACGGAAGCAGAGCCATCATCCGAAACGTCTCGCTTCTTTAGTTAAAACGAGACAGTAAAATATGTCCAATATTTGAGTTAATTTAACAATACGCAGTCCCCACAAAACTAGACACGGAATCCTTCAGACGGACTAATTTTTGGACCACGCTGTACCTAGCTACAAAGCTTTTAATGGCTGGGTTCTGCAAATTAGTCATAAACGTCTGCTGATGAAGCTGCATGGGTCGCGACGCGATTGTTTCTCGCTGATTAACCGAGGGAAAGCACTTCCCAGGTCTGTCAAGTCCATGCAGGAAGAACACACCGTGTTTGTACATACTGTTGACTTGCTGTTTGTTGGACGGCGTTTTCAGTAGATCAGACAATATAGCTACGATCTAATCGTAGGATAACTGCATGGAGCTGAGCCCTTCTTGAGACGCCGCCAGCTATGTAGATACTCACGAACTTCACAGCATGTTATGGAACATTGCCGTGTTCATAAAAGCCCTCCACTGTCCCTATCCAGAGCCAGATCAATCCAGTCCATACCACCCCATCTTATCACTCTAAGATCCACTTTAATATTTTTCACTCACCTACGTCTTTGTCTTCCTAGTGGTCTCTTTCCTTCCCGCATTCCCACCAATATCATATATGCATGCCTCTTCTCCACATTCTTGCTATATGCCCTGCCCATCTCATCCTCCTTGACTTGATCATTTTAATTATACTTGGAGAAGAGTACAAGTTAGACACCAAGTTTCACACATATCCAGAACCACAGGCAATTTACATTCTTGTATAGTCTACAGTATATTGCTGATAAAAGAATGTGAAAGAATCTTGAGGGAAGTGGACAGGGCCTAATATGAGATATGACCTAGACATCTGCCTGGTGACATCGGGTCGAGACAGTAAACCCCAAACCGTTGAACAGTCTCCATTCGGCGGTACCCTCCTTCAACGTGCGGGCTACGGCAATTAGCAAATATCATCATCATCATCATCATCATCATCATCAGTAATCTGTCAAGACGACAGGTCCACAGTCTCTTCCAAAACAATTCCTCCACTTAATGCGATCTAGAGCTTTCTCCTTCAAATAACAGTATCCTCTTCTGTCCCCAAGGTCATCCATCATCTTCTTACGCCTTCTTCCTCGTCTTCTCGTCACTTCTATCCGCCCCTCTATCTTTCCTTCAATAACTTCTTTTAGAAGGCAGTTTCTACGTAAAACATGACCAATCCAATTAGCTTTCCGTTTTCTTATTTCATGTAGGATATTCCTCTGCTCACTGACTCCAATTAACACTTCTTCATTTCTCACATAATCGGTCCAAATGCCCCATTAAAGGGGGGAGGGGCGACTATTCACGTTCCGACCTTCTGGGTTCCCACAGACTGCGTACGAACGTTCCTAACGAAGAAACTGCCTCAATCCTCAGGGTAGAAAGATGAAGGTAAAAGACGCACCGAAACGTTGGTGTCTAGATAACAGAAGACACGATCTCATAGCCCAGATTGACCCAACCTTCATCACAGAGTAGGTGTCTCCCCACCTCACCTGAGGACAGAAACAGATCCAGTTTCCGAAACGTTGTGTCTCTAGGTTTTGGAATACTGGACGATGGACAAAAGTCCATATGACCCAGTTAATTCTGAAAGTTATACACCGTCGTCAGAATCCTCTTTAAACTACGTATTTTAGGTATGTTGCATATAACAAAGTTCATGCCAAATTCAAATTTATAATAATCAATTCAATTTTTCTATTTCCCAGAATATCCAACCACCCAGCTACCTGGTCGCCCTAACAAGGAGGGGGGCACAATTTAGAAAAGTAACTGGTTTGAAGAAATAATGGCTGTTCATCTTCCGCGGTGGCGTAGTTGGTTGAGGCACTATGATACAACTGTAAGGTCGCGGGTTCAAATCCCGGATATGTGAATGGAATTTTAAATTGACCTAATCCTTTCAGCAGCACTATGACTCTGGGGTCGACTCAGCCTCTAAAAGGAATACCAGGAATCTTCTTGGGGGGTAAAGGACGGCCGGCGAATAAGGCTGACCTTACCGCCATCTGAGCCGATTGTCTAGAAAATATGGGAGCCTCGACGTCTCAAAAGCCTATGGGTCTCCAAGGTCTGTTACAGGAATATCTTTACCATTTTTTTTCCTTGTTCACAATCATACGAAACACACACACACACACAAATATAGTATANATAAAAGTGGGGATGCTTTTATGTGACAAGGTTGCCAAATAGTACGCAAAACTAGTAATGGTGACTTTTGTACGCCTGGCTGAACTAGTCAGTCAAAACAAACTACCGTATTTACGCATGTATAGGCCGCGTGCGTGTATAGGCCGCAGCACAATTTTCAGACAGAAATTATAGAAAAAAATAATTTTCTTGGAATATTATTTCAGGAGTAGAAATTATTCCGAAATTTGGCAACGTTAATTTTTTTAAAATGAAGTGTGATTTCGAATATTTCGAATACAAGCCGCACCCCAGTTTTCCTCTTGAATTTTTGGCAAAAAAATGTGCGGCCTACACATGCGTAAATACGGTAATTTATGTGGAGCCGGTCACAGTGGCTGGAATGCTGAGATCGTGGGTTCGAATCCCACTCGAGGAATGGATGTCTGTGTGTGTTTGTGCTGTCCAGTGTGCAGGTAGCTGCCTTGCGACGGGCTGATCCCCCCTCCAAGGAGTCCTGCCGACTGTGTATAGGATTAAGAAACTCAAAAGCGGCCAAGGTCCAACACAAAGGCTGAAGAGCCATAGGCAGCGAGATAAATAGTACTGGATTTCTGTTTTCTGTATCGCGTGGTGTTGATGGGTCATTGCACGATAATGTCAGTATCTGAAGTACACGACATCAAATGACGAATCTGTAAGGATATGGAAGGAAACGGTGGTCTGCTATGTGCGTTGTTTTCATTTAGTTATTTCTATTTAGTTAGTGCCGAATTACATAAACAATTGGAGCTAATAAAAATGCATAACTTCATAAATAACTAGCAAATTCACGAAGGCTGGAGAATAATTTTTTTGGCACTACAGCCCCAGTGGGCCTAGGCCTACCTCCATGAACTTCTCAGTGGAGAATAATTACATCGAGACAAATACAATAAACCTTCGCTAATCCGGTTATAGATAATCCGGATCGAAATATGAAAAAGAATATGTTGATCACAGTTAATAAGAACATACTTTAAAGTAAACGTGACACTGAGGAAGGCAGATGAATCACTCGTCTCTTCAGGCAAAACTTCAGTTTCTTCAAACCTGCATTATTACATTCAAAAAACAAGTACAACTTCTGAGTCTTCTGTGGATGAATAAACGTATTGTCTTTATACATTTTTTAAATAGAGGTTTTACAGTAATATTTTGTTATTTAACTTCATCAGCAATATTTTATATCATTCAATTTCCCATTTATTCGTGTTCTAATTTTTTCTTTTAGCGCTATTTTTGCCCCCCACACTCCAGATTAGTGCGGCTTTCCTGTACTCTCAATTATACCCTCATGTCCCTGTGAAACTAATTCGGACCGGAGGTAGCTGATTAATAACTTACTTCACTCTCTGTACATTTCTACTCACTCGCTCATGGAGCTGAGCCCTCCTTGAGAAGCCGCCAATTGTGCAGCTACTCAACAACTTCCCAGCATTTTAGGCAACCCGAAGGTTCATTACCGTGTTCACAAGAGCCCTCAATTTGTCCCTATCATGAGCCAGATCGATACACTCCATACCACCTCATCCTATCTTTCTAAGATCCACCTACGTCTTGGTCTTCCTAGTGGTCTCTTTCCTTTTGTCTCTCCCACCAATATCCTATATGGATTCTTCATCACCCCATTCCTGCTACATGCCCTGCTCATCTCGTCCTAGTTGACTTCATCATTCTAATTTTACTTGGCGAAGAGTTGAAGTTATGGAGCTCCTCATTGTGCAGTTTTCTCCAAACTCCTGTCACTTCATCTGTCTTCGGTCCGAATACTCAACACCCTGTTCTCAAACACCCTCAGTCTATGTTCCTCCCTTAATGTACAAAGTTTCACACCCATACAAAACAATGGGCAAAATTATAGTCCTGTATACTCTTTAATTTTTGCGTTTCTAGACAGCAGACGAGAAGACAAAAGGTTCTGGACTGAATGGTAGCAAGCATTACCCGAGTTCAATCTCCTCTTAATTTCCTCCTGAATCAAGTTTTGATTTGTTACTGTCCTTCCCAAATATCTGAACTGTGTCACATTTCCAAAGGATCTGTTGCTATCTTTCTGCCATAATTTTGACCAGCATTCTGGTGACGAGACAGCTACATAAGTATCCTCTGTGTGCTTCAAGACCAACCTCCTTATTAGCGTCAATTCCATATTATAACAAATCGGATCTAAGTATGTAACGTGATGAGGATTGTTTACGGTAGATACATCGTATAATAAGAAACAAAAAAAAAGTGGTTTTTAATGCATGTTCGTGTGACGCTTATTTTTACGGATATAATAAAGATCATACGTTGGCATGGATAAACATCTAAACTGCAGAAAAAAATTGGAGTTTAAGCACAGTTATTTTAATCTACAGTCTGCATCTCCAGACACTGCATGGGAGAGAGAATTTAAAAATATTTTTTTTATTTATCGATTCTGTTTAAGAAAATAATAAGTATCTGCTGATTCACAACGCTTGTACAGTCTCCTCAACATTGTTCTCACATTTTTATATTGTGAACCACTAGTAGGGGTGCATAAAATGACTAATTCGCGGTAGCGTAGTTGGTTGAGGAACTATGCTACAAGCCAGAAGGTCGCGGGTTCGATTCCCGATCAGGTCATTAGATTTCTCCATTCACCTAATCCTTCCAGCCGCAATATTGCTCAGAGGTCGACTCAGCCTCTAAGCGAAATGAGTACCAGGAATCTTTCTGGGGAAAAGGGGACGTAGAAAACACCCAGTTTCCACTGTTGTGGTCCAACTGTTGCAGTATTAAGAATCTCCTGAGTAGCAACGAGAACGTGTTTACCGAGCCGCTGCCCAGAAACGGTCACTGTTTAGTTACTGCTTAGCAACGGCTCTACACGATATATATACTTGTATATAAGGAAAATGTGGTTCCATTCCTAAGTATAATGGTGTAGAGACAACAAACTGCATTTTAAAAACACGACAAACAGACTAAAACAGATGGTGTTCTTTGCAACACGTACACTTAGGTTTGTGTACAGGCCCAGGCACTATGCTACAAGTCGGAAGATCGCGGATTCGATTCCCGATAAGGTCACTGGATTTTTCCATTAACCTAATCCTTCCCGCAGCACTATGGCCCTGGGGCGACTCAGTCTCCAACAGAAATGAGTATCAGGAATCTTCCTGGGGGTAAAGGGTGGCCAGCCAGCGCGTAAGGCTAACAACCTCACCGACATCTGTGTACTGGATGTCTAGAATATGTGAGAGCCTCGACGTCTCACAACGCTATGGGCCTCCACTTGTTACAGGGATAGCTTTACCCATATTATAACCACAACAATAGTAACAGTCGTGTTTTTAGATCTGGCTTATGGGAAGCGCATGAGGCGTGAGTAGTATCAAGTACCGTGACAGTGGTTGAATCTACGTTGTAGGAGGAAGGTTGAAGCAATGTAAAGTCCCGTTCCAAACCATACACACCCTAGAATCCCTACCTAAGTTATTGAATTTTACTACATGCCCTGTGCATTCTGTTGAGTAAGGGCAGGCATTACAAACACCGACAGAAGCGAAACTGTTAAGTCTATGTGTTGCGTTCCGCTTGAACCCGTGTAAACGTCTCAATTATTCAGTTACAGCTCTAACAAATGCAACCATTTCTTGCATGCGATCTTGAATTTTTCAAAAGTTCATGTTGGGTTCATGTTCATGTTAGGTATAACGCATTCTCAAAACTAACATTTGTCGTTTAGAGCTTAAAACCACAGTGAAAGCATTTCCATTTCAGGGAGGCAAGAACAAGCAGTTGAGAAGCTTGTTTCGAGGTTCTCACAGGCGCGATTATGCAACGCCGTACAGACTTGCACACTGACTGCACGGTGATATCCCTGTTGACAGGGTTTCTAAAACGATTTGATTGTCTGTAGTTCCCAAACTTCGATTAATGTTGAAAGAGTCCTATCTACTGGGATATAACGTCTTGCAGTCCGCTGAGTCAACCGACGTTTCGGACAAAAATGTCGCCTCCTTCACCACGGCTCTCATTGCTACCTCCTTCAAGCTGCCTTCTTGCTAGACATTAATTATTAAATAAAGTTTAAAATAAATAGTGGGCATATGCAGGCCTATAATTTATTTCAATCATATATATATATATATACACGGGGGCACGCAGTAGCGTAGTTGGTTAAGACACTATGCTAAAAGCCAGAAGGTCACAGGTTCGATTCCCGATGAGGTCACTGGATTCTTCAATTCATTAATCATTCGAGCCGCACTATGGCCCTGAGGTCGACACAGCNTAACAACCTCACCGACATCTGTGTACTGGATGTCTAGAATATGTGAGAGCCTCGACGTCTCACAACGCTATGGGCCTCCACTTGTTACAGGGATAGCTTTACCCATATTATAACCACAACAATAGTAACAGTCGTGTTTTTAGATCTGGCTTATGGGAAGCGCATGAGGCGTGAGTAGTATCAAGTACCGTGACAGTGGTTGAATCTACGTTGTAGGAGGAAGGTTGAAGCAATGTAAAGTCCCGTTCCAAACCATACACACCCTAGAATCCCTACCTAAGTTATTGAATTTTACTACATGCCCTGTGCATTCTGTTGAGTAAGGGCAGGCATTACAAACACCGACAGAAGCGAAACTGTTAAGTCTATGTGTTGCGTTCCGCTTGAACCCGTGTAAACGTCTCAATTATTCAGTTACAGCTCTAACAAATGCAACCATTTCTTGCATGCGATCTTGAATTTTTCAAAAGTTCATGTTGGGTTCATGTTCATGTTAGGTATAACGCATTCTCAAAACTAACATTTGTCGTTTAGAGCTTAAAACCACAGTGAAAGCATTTCCATTTCAGGGAGGCAAGAACAAGCAGTTGAGAAGCTTGTTTCGAGGTTCTCACAGGCGCGATTATGCAACGCCGTACAGACTTGCACACTGACTGCACGGTGATATCCCTGTTGACAGGGTTTCTAAAACGATTTGATTGTCTGTAGTTCCCAAACTTCGATTAATGTTGAAAGAGTCCTATCTACTGGGATATAACGTCTTGCAGTCCGCTGAGTCAACCGACGTTTCGGACAAAAATGTCGCCTCCTTCACCACGGCTCTCATTGCTACCTCCTTCAAGCTGCCTTCTTGCTAGACATTAATTATTAAATAAAGTTTAAAATAAATAGTGGGCATATGCAGGCCTATAATTTATTTCAATCATATATATATATATATACACGGGGGCACGCAGTAGCGTAGTTGGTTAAGACACTATGCTAAAAGCCAGAAGGTCACAGGTTCGATTCCCGATGAGGTCACTGGATTCTTCAATTCATTAATCATTCGAGCCGCACTATGGCCCTGAGGTCGACACAGCCTCTAACAAAAACGAGTACCAGGAATCTTCCTGGGGGTATAGGACGGCCGGCGCGTAAGGCTGACAACCTCACTGCCATCTGTGAGCCGACTCACTAGAAAATGTGGGAGCCTCGACGTCTCGGAACTCTACGGGCCTCTACGGCGTGTTAGAGGGATAGCTTTGCCTTTGTGTGTGTGTGTGTATATAAATGACATCAGATATAAAGTTAGGTTGCATAAGATCATATCAACAGCAACGTGTGATTCTGGTAGTGAAATTTGGATTTTCAACCACAACAGACCCCAGAAATCAGAGGAAGCATAAATGCGTTTTTGAGACTTCTGTAGACTAGGTAACTAAAAGAAAGACCGACATCAGGGAACGACAGAAAGGGACAAATGCTCGTATAATTGCAGAGACTGCAACCAACAAAATCAGAAAGATTAGGAAAAAACGGAAAGGGAGACTATACCGACGATGAAAAGGCTAAAGACAATTCTGGGACACAGCTAACATTACACAGTTCATGACGATAATGAAGGACTATCAGGAGGGATGCGTAAGGTAGTAGATGTGATACATTTAACAGCATTAACGATGGACTTCTGACTGGAGTAAGAGAAAGCCAAGAAAGCAAAGCCCAGTTCTATCTGGCGCATCCAAGGGGGGAAAGTGTAGGCCAGAGGATGGAACAGCGGTCCGGGTAGCGTTACTATATGCAAATCCTGCGTTCGAACCCAGGTTACTATAGAGGCCCAGTAGTTTGACTATACACGGCATTAGAACGCGCATACTTGTACATACAGAATGTCCCAAGTGGAAAAGTCAACATATTCTGGGAGGTCAAAGTATGGGTCATTCTAGCGCGGCCTCTGTAGTCTAGGGGTAACGTTCCCACCTCATGACTCAAGGTACGCGGGTTCAAACCCGGCGGAGGAGGTGGAATTTCTAAGGGCGGAAAAATTCAGGAAACAAGTCCTCCAGGATGGACTTTAAGCCGTGGGTCCCGTGTCGTAGATTTACGGCACGTAAAAGATCCTCATGTCTCTAGGAGACCTCTGAGCAAAATTAGGCAACACATTTCCCGCCCAAGTAGTTTCCAAAGCCTCTGGTAGATGGGGAAAATATCAGGTACCGCGGGCCGACCTCGTTGGCTGAACGGGGCTGATAGTACGCACCTTACCGATAGGGTATGGAGACACTAGAAATTAAAGAGGGACGCACAATGGACCAATAACTGGTCAAAGTGCATGGGGAAACCCACCCCCTCNATTTATTTTGGTTTAACGAAGCTGTTTCAGATGAAGCCGGTTCAGACTGGCGCATGCTCAGGATTTGGTGCATAAGAAAGGATTTAGAATAAAGCGTCCGTTGTTTACATGCAATTATAAAGCCGGCATTCACCGTAATTATTTGAAGAAACTACAAAAGCCTCAACAGTCTGACCGTGATTCGAACCGCATAACTCCCGAATACAAGCCTAGAATTTCCAAACTGCGGCCGGGATACCGCCTATTCTGATCCAGCTTCGTGGTCTTCCTCAGCTCCTGTAGGCGAATGTCGTGAATATACTTTCATATAAGTCACCGACGGCTCCTATTAGAACCTTACCTTCTTATCATGTATAATAAATATTAGGTGATAAATAGCTGAAACGCCGGTCACGGTAGCCGAGCGGTCTAAGGCATGTACTCTCTTCGCTCGCTCGGAAGCCGGGATCGTGGGTTCGAATCCCACTCAGGGCATAGATGTTTGTATGCGTTTTTCTGTGTTTGTCTACGGGTAGAGGCCTTGCGACGAGCTGATCACTCGCCCAAGGAGTCCTACCGAATGTGTAAGATATAGTAAACGGACTGAAACGGAGAGTTTCATGGAGGTAGGCCTAGGCCCAAATTTGGGGCTGTAGCGCTACAGAAAAAAAAAAACAGAAATGTTCACCAGTCGAAATAAAATCTTGTTCTAACAAAAGTTTATGGCGCAGTGGGAACGATGGGTACCGCTGGTTGTTACGTTCAGTAAAGAGTTATTATTGGTTCCGTCTTTAAATTTATTCTTTAAATTAAATTATTTACTTTAAAATTTACTTTAAATTATTATTTTACAACATGTTTCGGCTCTTTATGGCCATCATCAGATAAAATATTCACACTCAGACTCTATTTTATCTGCTATATTGGCAAAAACTATCCAAGTGAACTTCGCGCTAAGGCAGGAGCACTGCCCACAAGTAAGACTGAATAATAATAACAATATCCCACAGTCTGCAAGCGTTAAATATCTCGGAATCCATATGGATAGTAGGCTCACCTGGAAAGACCACGTAATCAAAAACGCAAACAGACTTAAAAACCAAGGAGCTAAACTGGTTAATTGGAAGAAGATCCAACCTATCCATAGAAAACAAAGTCCTGCTTTACAAGACAATAATCAAACCAATCTGGGCTTACGGAATTGAGCTCTGTGGTTGTGCCAGCAAATAAAATATATCAATAATCCAGAGAAGCCAATCAAAAATACTTCGAATTATAACAAATGCACCTTGGTATGTAAGCAANCAGTTGTTTTTGGTCTATCTTTATTGTGACTGGGGTCACAAAGACGTCATCAGTGAAAAAAGTACCACATACCACAACAAACTAGCAAATCACCCAAACGACATACTACAGTCGCTCGTTGAACCGCAGCACAACCGAAGACTACGAAGACACTGGCCAGCTGACCTAAAAGAAAACTAATGAGGAACCTCCCACTGGGAAAGGGACTCACCACGTCATTAAAGAGCATCACAGCTCTTACGCCAGCAAACTAAGATCATAGAATTGTAGATTGATTGCTTATTAAATAAAGAAAAAAATATTGGCAAATGTTTCCATTTGGAGTCCATTGGTGTTATTTGTCTAATATCAACGTATAAAACTGCACATAAGCGAAGTAGATTAAAATAAATTGACCTTAATTAAAACAAATTAATTGACATCGCAACATTTTTCTTATGGTCGTCGTCCCATCTTCTCTGTCCGTCCCAACCGGTCTCAAGTAGCACCATATTATGACAGGATAGGTAACATTATCCTCCATTGCAGAAGATAAGTGAAGGAAATTAAAAATTACAGTCACGCATTAAGTTGGATGAACACACTTGAGATGACGTGAGTAAGTAATCAAATAGAAGTTTCCTCAGTGTGCGCCTGCTACTCTGGAAACCAGTTGCCTTCTTGAAATAGGCGACATTTCGCGCATATTGCGGTTGCGTTGCAGTTGCCAGTTTCCTTGGTGTGCCCTCGGCCTTTTAGTTCCCGTATTATAAACCCGCGAACACAAGAGCATATATGCTGAACAGACTGGCGCGGAATGCTTTGTAGTGTCAAAATAAGTGGTAGTGCTATAAATACAAGTAATTGTACTTACGACCTGTAACACAATAAATCCAATTACCAATACGACCCCGCGTCACAGTCACTGTGACACGTGACAATAAAAAGCACCGCATCAAAAAACCATGGCGCTTGTTATCGATATTGCCCGAATCTTAAAGACACGATATTAGTACACAGTAGTTATAACACAAGGTTACTACAAATTCATTCCATTTCTAAACATGTATTTTCCAAAGTATTAAGCATATAAATACGATTGATATATGAAAAGAACCGCAAACTCACAAAGTTTGCACTGTGATACACCAGTTGGCAGCACGAATGCAGTGCCTCACAAAATGGCGACGAAGTTGGAAAAGAGTTTCTGTTTGTTGGAATATGCGAGATGTTCGTCTGTTATTGCAGTGCAGCGTGCATTCAGAGCAGAGCACAGAGAAGAACCACGATGTAAACACAGCATTCTGCGGGGGTATCGATAGTTTAAGGATACTGGTTGTCTGTGTAAACGGAAAACACGGGACGACCAATATACTGTTTTGAAATGGAATGAATCATTTGTAGTAACCCTGTACATGCGAGAACAGAGAGTGAATTAGATTGCACAACTCCCAAATCCTATCAGAAATGTCAAACACTGAACACTAACTCCATGGAGCCGAGCCCTTCTTGAGAAGCCAGCAATTGTGCAGCTACTCAAGAACTTCCCAGCATTCTTAGGAACCCTATGGTCCATTGCCGTGTTCACAAGGGCCCACCACTTGTCCCTATCCTGAGCCAGATAAGTCCAGTCCATATCACCCCATCTCTAAGATCCATTTTATTATGTCCACCCACCTATGTCTAGGTCTTCCTAGTGTTCTCTTTCCTTCTGGCTTTCCCACCAATATCCTATACGCATTCCTCGTCTCCCCCATTCGTGCTACATGCTGTGCCCACCTCAACCTCCTTGACTTCATCATTCTAATTATACTTGGAGAAGAGTACAAATCATGAAGCTTCTCTTTATGCAGTTTTCTCCAACCTCCTGTCACTTCATCCCTCTTCGGTTCAAATATTCTCAACACCTTATTCTCAAACACCCTCAGTCTATGTTCCTCCCTTAATATCAGAGACCAAGTTTCACACCCATACAGACCCAGACGCAAAATAATTACATTCACAATTTGTGCGCTATTATCCCGCTGTAATTTATGATCCAGAGCAAAATGTATATATAGGTAAACACAGTCCAAAGTAAAGATGTCCCTATACTTAATTAAGCACCACGCCATGAAGACGTATGGGGAAGAGATATACTCTTGAACTCAGCTCTAGATAGAAGGGAAGTTTCAGCTTCAAGCCCCGGCTGATTTACCCGATACCCATTCAACAGAAGGCTGCGTGAACCACAACAGCCGGCTGGAAGTTGTAGGATCTCTTATCCCTGCCGGGAATCGAACCCCGAGCGTCCAGTCTGTCATTATACCAACTGAAATATCCAGGCTGACAAATAAATAAGGAACCGCTTGATTGGATAGAAGTTATCTGCAGGATGTGTTACTAACGCTCGGCCTAAACATGAAGAGGCGAAGTCTGCATACCCGAGCCTTCGTTATCAGAACGTAAACAGGGCGTCCTGCTGAGAACAATACAAGCGTCAGTCATTAGTCTGTAACTGCTGCCATGGAAACTGCAGTATCACACGCCATGCACTCTACGGAATTGGAAGACAACTATGCCACACTCCAGTGCTGCCAATGTCAGCGTGAAATAGGTATGCACGCAACGTGTAGATGGCAAACCGGGGATCTCTTCTCATGCACACAGACTAACAATCAAAAAGAGAATAAATATTACTATATTCTGGTATGTGAAGTGGTGTAATCTGGCAGATATTAACCGACGTTTCCGAAAAGCCTGATGACTTCGTTTTGGGTTAGAAAAAAACGAATTCCTCCGAAAAAAGGTAAATATCCGTCAGACTACCACGTCCGAGAATACAGTATACCAAGCAAGAAACCAGCTTGGCTTAATCTTTGAACCCGAAGAGGGAGGTGATATGTACCTCCGAAACGTCGGATTCTCTCCGAACTACACTGCGTTATAACCAGGGCCCGGATTTTGATGACATGTCATCTTTCTTTCATTGTATCCTATGCGATGCTCTTAAATATATAAATCTCGGATATGAGCTGCTTGTTACAGAAATGTAAATTTTATAGGCAATTTTTTGTCATTTTTTGACATTTTTAGGTTTAAGGTCATTTTCGGCCATTTTAGGGAATTTTACTTCATGTTCTCTGAAATGTGAATAACATGGAAGCGAAGTGTTCTTTCTTTTCTCCTTTAGGTCATTTTTCTGGATTCTTTCAGTCATTTTATAGGTCTTTTTTAAATATTTTCAGGTCATCAAAATCCGGGCCTTGGTTATAACAAACACCACTTTACTCTTTATTGTCATTGCCGTGATAACCTATTTAATATTATCATTATATCGACATGTTGGTCGCCCTAGTTGTCTTTTTCCTTCAGGTTTTCTTACGTAAACTTTGCATACTGTCAAGGTCACATTGCGACTGACGGTCACTCAGTCAGTCTTGGTGTCGAGCCCAAAACTTACTGTTTGACAGTTTCGGTCTTGTTTTTGTGGAGCGCCTCTCTAACGAGAAGACGATTCTGTCTTTCGTCAGAATCATTGTCTGCAGTAGCAAGTCATTTGTCATAATGTAAAGGATATTTACATTTTACATGTTAAACATGTTAGAAAATTCATATAAAATATTTACAGAGTCTCTGTCAGGCCAGGCTCAGTACAGCAGATTTTGCCCTATTTCTAGTACCTTTCGTTACAACATTCGTTACGACATAAAACAGTATTCGAACTGTATATAAAATAAATAAATAAATAAATTACGTCTGGGAAAAACTAGTCGCCTACTTTCCTTTGATACGACACGGACCGCACAGAAAATGACGCCTCAAACAATTCCTCGCTGCCACGGGAACGTGTTGACCGAGCCTTTGCCTAGCTTCGGTAGACAAAACCACAGACTCCCAACTGATACGACATGGGCCGCAAAGAAGTCGACGCGCCCAACGATTACGAGTATTCGTTGGAGCCAGAACGTGTTTACCATGCCGTTGCCTGGCAACGACAAGAAAAATAATGTACAGACACAGAGACTGATGAGGGGGATTTATGAAGTACTCGTACGTCGTTGAGATGGGCTCAGTTGTCATGATACACATACCAAATTGAATAGAGACCGGTTCAGGCATTCAAAAGTTGATAGTGAGAGATATACAAATGCAAAGACAGCACGGTGATCTCATAAGCTTAGTTTTCAGCGACCCTGCATTTGTACTCATTGTGCTCAATTGAATGCATGAATTTTGAGCTTGCCTGTACCCCTGCCCCCCCTCGCCAGTAATCATGTCCACATCCTATCCCTCATACGGATGCTGACTGCTGGTTTCCCATAGTGCACCCGAGTAGGATAACCACGTCTGGCTTGTCCTGAGCTTCGCATCGTTGTCTCGCTTCATATGCAACTCATATTCATGGAAATCTGAACTAATTTGTAATTAGATAATATCGACAGGGACCCGTACACCGCACACCTACTGATATTAACTCACGTGACATCCCTACTCCTCAACGTACGGGCTGGACTGCAGAATCGGGGTTCGTCTCCCGGCAGGGGCAATGGAAGTTTCTCTGCTGCAGTGTCCACATCGGCTCTGGAACTCATAATCACCAGAGATATTCTCGCGTCTACGTTTAGTTCTTCCTTCTGCCTTTCCCACCAATATTCTATATGTATTCCTCTTCTCATTCGTGCTACATGTCCTGTCCATCTCACCCTCCTTGAGTTGATTGCTCCAATTATACTTGAAGAAGAGTACACGTCACAAAGCTCCTCATTATGTAGTTTTACCCAGTCTCCCATGGCTTAATCTCTCTTCCGTCCAAATATTCTCCTCAGCACCCTGTTCTCAAACACCCCCCAGTCTATGTACCCCCTTAATGTCAGAGACCACACACCCATAAAGAATCACAGGCAAAAGTAGAGTTCTATATTCTAATTTTTACATTTTTAGACAGCAGACGAAAAGACAAAAGGTTTTGGACTGAATGGTAGCAAGTATTACATGAATTCAATCTCCTCTTAATTTCCTCCTGAATCAAATTTTTATCTGTTACTATCGTTCCCTAAGGGCCGCGCCATAGCTCAAGCGGTTAGTCACTCGCTTCCTACCGCGGCGGCCCGGGTTCGATCCCGGGTCTGGTCAAGTAGGATTTGTGGTGGATAAAATGGCGCTGGGGCAGGTTTTCTCCGAGTACTTCGACCAATTGCTCCACAATCACCCTCAACTATCATCTGGGGCTGGCACAACAGGCCAGAAGTGGCCACAGTACAAAGGACTCAGTCCCACCCCACACTAGCAATAAAAAAATCGTTCCCTAATATTTGAGTTGTGCCACATTTTCAAAGCATCTACACCCTAACCCACAGGAACAAAACGTAAACACCGATTCACAACACCTAGAAAAAAACAAAATGAGATATTTTCACATATAACGGTATAGAAACAAGGAAAATTATAAAACTTTCAAAGAAACGATGGAAACCCGCATTCTGAACACAAAACACACTAAAACCCCACTCACAAACCGATAAATACGGAAGTAGCGAGCATTTACCAAATGAAATGCCTGGATTGTTGACTAAAATACATATTCTGAACAGCTCCAACATTCCGTAACATAAATAAAAAGCAAATTCATGCAATCAGGATTAATATCGGCAATTCGGCATATTCAAAACAGAGTGTTTCTAAATTATTGTCGTGGTTTCCGTGGCCCATTATTTTCAAATAGGGAAAAAGGAAATAAAACTGCTCATGGTATATGACAGTCTAATTAAAAAAGTTTTATTACTTATAGAATCAGTACTACAGAATGCTAAACATGCACGCCTTGTTTTGTTTCCGGTTTGAAAATAAGGGGCCATGGAAACCTCAATAATTATTCAGAATCATCCTGTATATTAAACATGGGACACACACATATGTCCATAACTTATACAATTGATATTATTCAATTCGTGCTTATTTACGTGCAAACGTAACAGCACAGAGGCCAATTACAAAGCTAGCACGAATAGAGACAAATAGACAAAAATAATTAAAGAAACAAAATACAAAATATGACGGTCTAAATTAATTACACAGTGAGCATGAATAAAGATACAGAAACAAACACACACAGACAAAGCCAGAGTGCGAGAATTTGAGTTTCAAATAGAGCAGCATACAATAATAATAATAATAACGAAATTAATAAAAATAATAATAATATTTTAATTAATTCAGTATGTTTCATCAACAGAGTTTTTGGTCCGAAGACGTCAACGTTTCTACAGACAACATTAGCAGCAGAAGCGCATCCAGCAGAGGGGCAATTTTTACTAACAGCACAGACATTGAACATAGGAAAGTCTCGGATATATCGAACAGGGACCCGAAGGCCAACAACTTCCAAAGCATAAGGGCAAAGTACAGAACCACGATAAATTTGAATAAGGAAGAGCGCATCAAGATGATATCTCCTCTTTTGCAAGGTGTGCAATTTCAATTGTTCTAAAGCAAAATCGTAACAGTAATCTACTTGAGGAAAAAAAACGTTTAAAACAGAGAGCCGTAAATTTCTGCTGAATGCGTTCTAGTTTGTTTGCATCAGTTGACGTAATGGAATTCCAAACTACTGAAGCGTATTCAACCCTGGATCTAATTAAGTAAAGTAAGAAACAGAATATCTGTAATATGTAGTAATGTTGGTTTATGTTTTATGTTTGGAACATATCGATGTAGCTCTTAATGCAGTTGAATATGTACTTACTTTTGTGGTGATGTGTGTATTTCCTTCCGTTATGCCGTGTGTACGGGTTATGATGAGCTTTCCGTAAAGCGTACAGGGCGTATATGCTGCTGTCTACATCAACACAAAAGTAAGTACATATGCAACTGCATTAAGAGCTACATCGATATCTTCCAAACATAAAACATAAAGCAACATTACTACATGTTACAGACATAACAGTCTATATCACGTACATGGACTCATACTTCGGGCTTTAAATCTTTAATCAAATTCTGGTTTGTTATCGCCGTTCCCAAATATCTGAACTTTGTCACATCTTCAAAGGATCTGTTAGCTATCTTTATGTGATGAGTTTGTCCTGCATTTTGGTGACGAGACAGCAACATATACTTAGTCTTCTCTAATAGGGCGCGTCATAGCTCAAGCGGTTAGTTGCTGGCTTCCCTTAGCGGCGGCCCGGGTTCGATCCCGGTCTGGTCAAGTGGGATTTGTGGTGGATAAAGTGGCGCTGGAACAGATTTTCTCAGACTACTTGGGTTTCCCCTGCCAATCTTCATTCCACCAATTGCTCCACAATCACCCTCACCTATCATCTGGGGCTGGTACAATAGGCCAGAAGTAGCCGCAGTACAAGGGACTTAGTCCCACCCCACTACCAATAAAAGAAAAAAAAATAGTCTTCTCTGTGTTTACTTCGAGACCTACCTCCTTACTGGCGCCAATTAAGTTTGTGTGCTCTTTCTTTATGGTATATATGTCATCTTCGTTGTATGCATCCTGTTGTGTATAACAATTAAGGGGGAAAGTTTTGGAAGTAGACACAATTTTTAATTAAATAATCCAAGGTAACTCGCTAACAGCCGATTTATTTACGTGGCTACTATAGATGTATTTGTAGAACTACCTGATTATGGTCCCGTGAGGCCCGAAACATGTAGTAGCCACGTAAATCAATTCTTGAGAGTTACCTTGGTTTAATTAATTAAATATGTTGTGCTCAAGGCCAAACATTTTTACGTTATCTGTGTTATCACCCAGTATATTCACATCATCAGCATAAACCGGCAGCTGATGTGTCCCCTTTAATTTCAGACCCACCTGGTTTTCTTGGAACTTATAATGGCTTATTCTACAGCAAAGTTCAGAAGTAGTGGCGATAATATAGTAAAGGTTATCAGACAAATGTTTACTTGCATGGAATTTAGCATATGTTTCGTTTAAACACATTTTAATCAGACTAACAAGTTTAAGGGTACCCCAGAACTCTATCAGAATACTGTACAATACTTCCCTACTAACTGAATCATAGGCTCTCTTGAAGTCTATGAATAGCTGATGTACTGTCTCACTGTACTCCCATTTTTTCTCCAATATCTGATGAATGCAAAAGTTCTGTTACGTCGAAACCCACTGATGATCCCCAATAATTTCGTCTTTATATGGAATTAACTTTAAGGAAGAATATTGGATAAAATTTTGTATGAAGTTGATAGCAGTGATATCCCAAGATAATTTCTAAAGACAGTTTTATCAACCTTCTTGTGAACTGGTACAATAATAGACACCTTCCACTGATCAGTCAACATCTCCCTATTTCAAATTGATTTATAGAGTTTATGGATCTCAGACTGTAAATGTTTTACCTACTGTTTGAATCAGTTGTTCCTGAATTAGTAACTACCTGGCGATTTATACCTTTTCAACTTTGCAATAGAAATTTCAACCACAAAAGGTGTAGGATTACGTACTGTGGCATGTTGACCTATTGCAAGGTAAAGAGGGCGAAATAAGCAACTATACTCCTAAAATAACCGTTGTTCAGTAATGGCGCTGCAATCAACGGCCGTTGATAGGCAATGGCTGAGTTTCGATCACGTGGGAATGCTAACAGACATGAACGCAACAATTGCACTGAAACAGAGGAACGGTGTTTTCTGTGTGATCCGTACCGAAATTTAATAAGCAGGACAGTTCCTGAGCAGTCAGTAGGTCAGTGGAGTGAGTTCGTTGGTGAGCTAATGAGAAAACCGCTGGGGTTCAATCGTTGTGAGGTGTTGATATGAGATGCTGATAGCCGAGTCCGGGGACAATTCGCGAATCCAGGGGAAGGGGGACGTCCGCCGTCGACAACCGCTACAGAGCAACGGCTAGTGAAGATTGTTAATAGACTGAGAAGACCTAGTGTGTCCTATAGTGATTTGTGAAGTGTTTAGAACAGTGAGAGCATAATCTTTACTTGCAGTTACGAGCCGTATTTGTTCAATAAATCCGATTATGAATTCAAACCCCGCTTATGTAGTCACTATCACGTGACAGTACTAACGGCTCAGCTGTATGTATGTCTATCTGCCTAACATCACTGACTCTATGCGCATTCAGTAGCTGAGAGAAGTAGTTCCTCCACCTACTCAAAATGTTGTGCGAATCTGCAAGCAGATCACCATTCTCATCCTTCACTAAGTTACTGCTAGGTTGGTAACCCCTCTTAAAGTCATTTACTCCTTTCTACAGGTCTCTAATGTTCTTGTTCTTACTGTTCATGGCAAGATCATCATTTTGTCTTTCAGATATTCCCTCTTTTTATTCCTCAAATGCCTGCTGGTTTCACGTCTTGTATTGTTTAGATTATCCCTATTTATTTCGCTTGGATCCTGTAACCACTGCAATTTGGCTTGTTTCCTTTGGCCTAGTAATTCTGAGCACCCTTCATCGAACCATGGCTTATGCTTCTTCAGTTCATAATAACCTAGACTCTCTTTGGCAGACATTTTTATATTCTCTCTAATAGTTCAACAAGGTCTATTAATATCCAGAGCTGCGAACCTATTTGAGATTTCAACAGGACACTGCTCTTTACCCTCTGCCTCGGTTAATTTCTTGAGATTGAACCTCTCCATATGAAATCAGGGTTTTGTTTACTCACTGCCAGTCCCTAACTTTTGCCACCATCAGACATCACGTACACTTAAATGCCGTCTCCTGTCTATCAAAACATGTTCAAATTGTGCGTATTTCCATCAAGGGATGCCCAAGTAAATTTATGAATGTTACGACGTGGGAACGTTGTACGTCTGACAATCGGATTTTTGGAAGTGACATGTTTACTACCTTAACTCATTTCTTTTCCCCCCCTTGGCACTACAGCCCCAGTGGGCCTAGGCCTACCTCCATGAACTTCTCCGTTCACTTCGGCTTTTCTAGATCTTACACATTCGGTAGGATTCCTTGGGCGGGTGATCAGCTCGTCGCAAGGCCTCTACCTGTATATAAACACAGAAAAACGCACGCACACACTAAACATCCATGCCCTGAGTGGGATTCGAAACCACAATCCCGGTTTCCAAGCGAACGAAGATAGTACATGCCTTAGACCGCTCAGCTACCGTGACCGGCACCTTAACTCCATTATCGTTACTAATTCTGTGTAAACTCAAGTCCCCCATTCTTGGCTATAAAATGTCCTCCGTACCTAAGCTGGCATCCAAATCAACTAACAAAATGTACATAAACACAGAAAAACGCACGCACACACTAAACATCCATGCCCTGACTGGGATTCGAAACCACAATCCCGGTTTCCAAGCGAACGAAGATAGTACATGCCTTAGACCGCTCGGCTACCGTGACCGGCACCTTAACTCCATTATCGTTACTAATTCCGTGTAAACTGAAGTCCCCCATTCTTGGCTATAAAATGTCCTCCGTACCTAAGCTGGCATCCAAATCAACTAACAAAATGTGCATGTGGTATTTAGGGAATTCATCGATTACACGTTCTAGTTTCTGGGAGAAGCGAACTTTATCCTCTCTTGAGGCATGAACATTCAGAACAACGATACCACATCAGCGACCTCTTAGTATTATGTATGGCGTACTATCATTAACAAACGCTACTCTCTTAAATGCTCATATGATTCTCCTATGCACACAAAAAATGTACCTAATTCACGATTTTCATTCCCCTTTCCATAGAAATAATGTATATTCGCCTGGTGGTTCGGTGCTACCTCTGTCTCATCTGACCTCATGTACTCCCGCTAAATCTTAACATATTTTTTTTAGAATTCCTTCGCAACTATCATGAGCATACCTGCCCTATACAGACCTCTTACATTCCACACACCAAATTTCATATCCATTTTTCTTAGCTTAGTTCATGTATCCAAAGTATCAGTCCAAGCCCGAGGGCCTTTCTGACACTTCGTAACAAAATTGTTTTTATGGTGAGCTGTTAGCCCAACGCCAAATCCCCAAGCTGGAAGCACACCCCATGTCGGCTGTCCGCATCTGCTTATTGAATATATTCGCAAGCTATTCGCACCCGAGGACGTGCAATGTCGTGGTGACAAGGGACCCGTGAACTTTTATATTAAATCATATAAACGCGATGAACTTATAACACCAATAATCAACTGGAAGAGCGTACCCGCTTACGGGTTAACAAAACAATTAACAAAAACATTACGCAGCATTTTACATATCCCATACGGATATAATATTCGTAATTAGAGTCAACTAACCACAGACCTACAGAGCACCAGTCTTGGTCCAAATATACGCATGTGCTCTTTCGACATAAAAACACACACACTAATACACCATTAACATGATTTGCAGTATTTTGAAGAATAACTCTGAAATCAATTAAAATAAAAGGAGAAAGCAGTCTTCTGGGATTTGGCACCGTGTATATGTGGTGTTAACCGACGTTTCGGAGGAACGTATCGCCTCCATCTTCAGGGTAGAAG